>NC_140962.1:136677381-136689881 GCF_056783735.1 Eptatretus burgeri | reverse complement strand
TTGTAAGAATTTTCTCTTTACTTTGAATTTCATTCCTTGTTTGAATTTCCTCTCTCGTAAGAATTCCTTCTTTAATCAGAATTTCATCTTTAATCTGAATTTCCTCTTTAGTTCGAATTTTCTTTATAATTAGAATTTCATCTTCAGTTAGAATTTCCTCTTTACTTTGAATTCTCTCTTTAATCTGAATTTCCTCTTTAGTGAGAATTTCCTCTTTTGGAAAGAATGAATTAAGATTTGGAAAAGAGTCCGTGGAGCTTAGATTTGATGCGAGGTAGGCTAGTGGTGTTCCCATAAACTTGTAAGAATCTAAAAACCTAATACGAGTTATAGGTTTTGTGAATATCATTTTGAAAATGAAATATACTTTTGACTTGTGTTTGTTATAGCAGAAATATTCCCTGGTGTTTTTGAAAGTTCATTTATAAATAGATGTGTATCATAGTTGGCGCTGTTGTGAAGAAAGACTGGAATAAAAGAAGGTAATTTATAATTAAGATTACAACAGGAATGAGCGGGACCTCTATATTTACCAGTAAGATGACAATGGTCTCTAACTTTAAACTCCTTAATTTCCCCCTCACAAATATGACAGATATTGTTCATTCTAAATTCTAATTTTTCTTCTTTGGTTAATTTCATCGGTTCATTTGTTTCTTTCATTAATTTAGTGAGTCTTATACAATCCTTTTCTAATCGTTTTACAAACTCTTGTGAAGCATTTTTTCCACGATAATGTTCAAGTTTGTTATACTTTTCTCCAACAGATGATTTGATATAATAACAAAAACCACAAGGAATATGTTTTTGATATTTATTTGTATATGGTTCTTTTGGATTAGGAGAAGCAGTATTTATCTTTTTAAGGATACATTCAAAATCAGCGTATATCACAAATGGGTGCATGATAGATTTATTATAATCTTCAAAATAAATCTTTTCACCAGGTTTAGGCATTGTAATTACAGCTGATTTATGATTACTACAATATTTTGAATGTTGTTCTAATCGTTCTTTTGTATGAAATGAATTAAGACATCGCTTACAAGGATATATTTTGTTTGCTGTTCTGAATACCTGAGAAGAGATTAATCTTGATAAATTATTGATGTATGTGTAATGTGAATTCTTTCCAACACTAAAATATAAAGGTCAATGTGTGTTTCTTCATTTTTATAGTTGTTTGAAATTTTTAATATTTGAACTTTGTTTGTATCCGTTAATCCATATACATTAATAGAAAGATTATTCTTTTTCTCAAATTTAGGAATATCTGTTAGTGGCATTGGGAATTTAAAATCTTTAATGTCCAAGGTATTCTCATATTTCATATATTGTTTTACTCTTTCTGAATTACATTTTGGTGGATGTAAGTGAGCAAGAACAGACCAGAGAAAACATTTATTATCATTGTTCTTAATATTAACAACTGCCTTCTTTAGTTTTATTTCTTTTGGTAATTCAATATAAGAAGAAGCTTTAAGAGGGTTTGATTTTAGAATGTGTATATCTAAAAGATGATTTTTTAATATTGAATCCACTTCCTACCACTGTATTATCAACATCCTCCTCTTGTCTTGATAGTTCTTCATAAACCCCACTATTCAAAAAATCTTGAAATGATGTTATAAAATGAAGATCTGTTCTCATATAAGGAGTTTGTTCTTCATCTTGTCTTTTCATATTCATTTTCACTCCCATATAAAACTTTAAAGTTTTTATTTCTTTTAATGTCTTTTTAATAAATTTTTCAACATCGGGTTTCACTATTTCAATTGATTCAGCTATTGATGATGGACCGGGTTCTCCAAATTGAAAAATCCTTATTTTTATATGCCCTTTAAATGCCTCATCAGTGTTTTTAATATAATAGTCTCCCTTTACTTTAAACTCATTTTTCTTGTGTTTTTGTGATTGAAGATGTTGATTATAACTACTCTTCAAAACATCCTTTGAACAGATATCACAATGTTTTCTTTCCAACTCAAGAGGAGATATTTGATGAAATAGATTAAATGTGTGTTTGTTGGTTCGGAGGTGTTTTCTATAATGTTTATATTCGTGATTACAAACATCGCAGTACGTTGTATTCACCATATTTATAGAATAAAACTTTGCTTGAACTAAAATTTTCTTGATGAAAATTTCGTTTAATTATAGGTGAATCTGTGCTTAAAAACATTTTATCCTCCAACTTTTTCACTTAATAAATACAATGTTTCAAGACACAAAAGACAAGTTTCAATCAATCTCTTCATCTGTTAAAGATACTGAGAAATATGTCAAGGATGTAAAATTGAACAAAGATAAATATAACAACTATTGGATAAAAACTATTATGGTAAATAATATGAGTTCTTCAATTTCCTTCAGTGGAAGGGCTTTTAGTATACCTGGTAGAACATCAATTAAAGTATCTCTAACAAAAGTTTCTCCTCTCCTTCTAGTAATATATTCAAAACTAGAAAAAGCAATGAAACAAGAAAAAGTATCAAAGAACAAAAACCTTATGGATGAAGCTTTAGAAAGAAAAGATAAGACCATCTGTAATATGCAAGGAGAAATTTGTATTTTTTCAACAACCCTAAAGATGTAAATCTTGATGAAATAAAGGATGTTAATATATCAGGTGAAATGACATTTCGTTCAATAGTAGTTAACGATAATTTTAAAATTACCTTTAATATAAAAAATGTTGTCGTTGAATCTGATAATGAAAAAAGTATATCGATATCGATGGTAATATACAACTGAAAGTATAGATGAATTTCAGTTTAAGTAAAGTTTTACTTTATAAATATGCTAGACTTTCCTGATTCTCCATATGACAAATTTGAGAATTGTCCTGCGTGTGAAAGACGGGGATTAAACACAGAGTCAAAAGCCTATAAACAATGTATATTCTGTGATTATCTTCTAATTAATGATAATAAAAAATATAAAAAGGAAAATAATTCTTTTAGATTTACACCAAAAATGAATTACTTTACAAGATTGATTAGAGAAATGAATGTAAAGTATGAGGATGATAACACACCTTTCCTTACAAGGGAAGAAACTGAACGTATAAGAGAAATGTTCAAAGGATTGTTGTTGTATATTATTCATGGATGTAATTTTCAGGGAAATATCAACACAAGATATTGTATAAATAAAATAATGGATTATCTTGAAATTAAACCTGAACTTAGGATAAAATATAGAGTTTCTAAAAAAGCTAATAATAAATTAAATAACCTGTTTTTCAAATATATAAATGAATGATTTTTTACCTATTTGGGAAAATAAGATAAAATTTAACAACCATAAAAATCTCCCAAATTCATTAAGATGTCTCATAGTTGGTTCAAGTGGATGTGGAAAAACCTGCTTACTTTTAAAAATGCTCCTCACTCCCAACTTTTTAGATTATGATAATTTAATAATTTTCACAAAGTCGAGTTTTCAACCAGAGTATCAACTACTCTCACAAGGTTTTAATGCTGGTCTTCAAAAGAAGATATAATAGGTTTATTTAAACGTCAAAAAACCTAAATGATTATAACATTGAAGATATAATTCAACTATTTTGTGATACACAGAGATGTAAAAGAAATCAAATCTTATAACTTGTATTCTTAGTGATAATACGGATGATATACCGTCTCCCCAAGATTTGGATAAATCAAAAAAGAACCTCGTTATCTTTGATGATTGTGTTAATGAGAGAAACCAAACGGTAATGGACAGCTACTACACAAGAGGGAGACATTCTTCTTGTAATTGTATTTATCTTAGTCAATCGTACTTTCAACTTCCTCGTCGTTCCATCAGAAACAATGCTAATACTTTTATTTTATTCAAGTTAAATTCAATAGATATCAATAATTTTTGGAGAGATAATTGTTCTACATTATGTAGTAAAAAGAAATTTGAGGATTATATGAAGCACACGACTGAAAAATATAAATATATTGTTGTGAAACAAGATGAGATATTAAGGGATATATTTTTTGTTTTATAAACAATTACATATATAAATGACAACTATTATTATAAATCTTGTGGGTAAATCTGCTTCTGGAAAAAACTTTCATAAATCAAGGTTCTTGTGTAGTACAAATGAGAATATTGTAAATTTACTTAAAAAACACCCCGTGATACGCATTGTATCAACAACAACTAGAGCAATAAGACCTGGAGAAGTAAAAGGTGAAGATTATCACTATATTTCAGTGGAGGAACATATGCGATTGAGGAATGAAGGACAAATATTTGAGGAGGTTTCTCTTGGTACAACAAAATATTCACATTGTAAGAGTGAGTTAAAGAAACTAAAATCTGGTGGTGTTGGGATATTAGAAACTAATCCAGAAGGAACGAGACAAATTATTAAATATCTGAGCGGAGTGAAGATTTTATCATTCGGTTTTGATGTTGATGAAGAAACTCAACACAAACGTATGAAAAGCAGAGATGCAAGGATTAGTGAAGAAGAAATTACAACTCGCATTAATGTTAATAAAGAATTTGATGAAATATTTAAAGAAAAGGATTTATTTGAACACATCTACTTGAATGATGAAGAAAAGGAAAATTTCCCTGTTGATCTTTACAATTCATTAAATGATATTTTACAATAAATAAATGGATACAAAAGAAAGAGCAAGAAGATTTAAGGAACATCAAGAGTTGGTTTCAAAAGTTGTAAAACAACAGGAAGACATAAAGAAGAAACGCAGACAGAAACTAACGGGCGAAGAAGCATTTGAAAAAAAACAAGAGAAATTTTTTAAACCACTTTTAAAAACTTCCCAAGAAAAAATGAAAGATGTTTCCACAGTTCCCACAGTAGAATATACTCCTAGAAAGCTTCAAATGTTAAAAGATTTCAGTCAAATGACGGAGGAAGAATTAGAGCATATTGGAGAATTAGAATATGATGATGAAGGTTTATTTCAACAACTGGAAGAGATTAATCAACCCCCTGATTATATTGTGAATGCTGTTCAAAACAATGAATATTCAGCGGATTCAAAAACCAAAGCAGGACTCATTCCAACAGAACAACCAGCAATATTTCATCTTGTTCAAGAAAAGGTATTGATATTTAATGATGAATTAAGGTTCTTAAGTTCTGCTCAACCCCCTGTTAAACTAACTCCGAGATTAATGTTTCTTCTCACAAAAGATGGAAGACAAGGTTCAACTGTGAGGGATGAATCAAAGTATATTGATAAACCATTGGATATGGAAAATAATGATGATAGAGTATATATTGATTTGCTGAACACTCTAAATTATAAGGTTATTCTTTCTGGTAAAAGTAGGAAGAATGAGAAGGAGAAACACATTATTCAGGCTTTAAGTATCCTTGGTTCAGGTATTAGTTTTCTTCCAAATGACCCATCGCAATTAGTTAATAGACTGTTATTGTTGTTCGGCAGTAAGAAGGCTGGAAATAACAATTGTTTTAATGAAGCATCAGCCATTTTAGACCAGTTGATGAACATGAAAATAATTAATAAATCTCAATATAAAGACATTTTATCTCATATTAAATAAGATGAGAAGCACAATCCTGAGTTTTAATTTCACAACAAGCGACCACACATCTTCATTCCCATACCCACTACAACTTGACACAACAAAAGAATATGAGGCATCTTTATTGTCCATGGAGACTTATAATACCTTATTTAATATAACCGAGAAAAATGACAAGTTTAGTTATAATCCGGGAGGTGGATGCAAAGCGATAACAGTCTCACCGGAGCATACGAGATTTCTCAAATATCTTCGAAATTGCTCGTCTTATGAAAGAACAGGGTGATGAACCAAAAAATATTATTATAAACATTCAAAAACATACTTCAAAATCAACGATTAAAGTTAAAAATAACTACAAGGTTGATTTCACAATTGATAATTCATTTAGAGAGTTATTAGGTTTCTCCTCAAAAAAGATTGAAACTAATGGGACGTTTTACAGTGATAATGTCATTCAAATATCCTCAGGAATAAATTCGGTGTTAATTCACTGTGATTTGATTGATGGTGCTTATAATGATGGATTAAAAACAAATACAATATTTTCATTCAGCGCATACTCAACCCCAATTGGTTATAAATTCAATATGGAGCCTAAAAATTTGGTTTATCTACCTGTGTCAGGAAAAACCATACACAGAGTAAATTTTAGGATAACCGACCAAGATAATCGTGTGATCTCTTTTAATGGAGAAGTTATATCCATCAGAATTCACCTACGTGAAGTTTTTCAATAAATAAATACGATGGTTATTGTGAGGAAGCACGAGTTGGGAAAATATAAAATAATTACAGGGGATGGGATGTTCCTTTCCCCGTACTACAAGGGTGAAGGTATGTATCTTGGTAGAGGATACTATAAACCTAAGAGACAAAGGGGTGTTGGACATCAATTTAGAGGAGATGGGATAATTGATACTCTCATGGGTATTGGTTCAACTATTCTTAAACATAAAGACCTAATTGGTTCAACTGCTTCTGCTGTGGGAAATGTAGCAGGTGCTGTAAAGAGTATAAAAGATGCTCAGAAAGAATCTCATAAATTACAAGCAATAAAAGAAATTAAGAAAGGTAAAACTCAGTTGTCCCCCAAGAACGACAGAAAATAATTCAAATACTTGGATCAGGGTTTCAAAAGTTTTAACATCTTTTTTCCTAAATAAATACAAGTATGGAAGCAATTGATAGTATCTATGATTTGGATGATACTATTATTATCTCAAACTCCACTAAAAAGAAGATTACTTCAAGGTAAATGCAATAACTGGAACAGACTGGAATACAAATGGTACAAAAAGTTTTGAAATAAATAATCAACAAACCTATTTGAATCTCTCCGAAAGTTTCTTGTTGTGTAAATTTAAATTCACTAAGGCTGGGAATAACACAAACGCTACACTTGTAAATGATTTCTTCTGGAAAATGTTTGATAGTGTGCGATTGTATATTGGAACACAAGAAGTTGAAGCGGTTGATTATGTCTCTGCTGTATCTGAAATGATGAAATTTACACTCTATACATTCAGTGATAGAATGGGAAAGGGGTCTGTCGAAGGTTTTATTCCTGATATGTCAACGGGAACAAACACAGACCCTGGATATATTCAAAGGAAAGGAATGTATAATGATGATACAAAAGCAGAAAATAGTTTTACTGTGGCAGTTCCTCTTAAAGGTATATTTGGATTTTGTGATTATGATAAAGTTCTGTATGGTCTTAAAATTAGATTTCAACTACAAAGGAATGATAATGAAAATAGATTGCTTTTTGGTGTTGGTAATGCTTTTGGTGATCAGAATAAATTTGTAATTGAGGAGATGAGTTGGTATATCAGTGAATATACTCCTAATCTTAAAACAGAAGAGATGTTGAATCGAAGACTTAACTCAAAAAAACCACTCAGTGTATCATACCTCAAAAGAAGATGTCAACACGTTAAACTCAATCAAACTACTTACACGTGGAATTTGGGTGTTCTGGAAGGAAAGCCACGATATCTGTGGATGATTTTTAAAAAGCCAGATGGTGATACTGCGACTGATAAGAATAATGCATTGAGTGATAATGCTAAGGTGAAACAACTTCGCGTTTCTCTAGATGGAACATTTTATCCACGAGATAGATTGGAAATTAATTGGGAAAAAAATGATTTTGCTGAAGCATACAAGTCTTACCAAAAGGTGTGTGAAAGTAATGGAAATAAAGAACCTATTTTGGATATGACAGCATTTAAAAGTTTGTATACAATCTATACGTTTGACCTGAGCGCTCAAAAAGAAACTATAAAGTCTAATCAGTGGATACTTCCCTATACATTGAAAGAGGAGAGAGTGAAGAAGTTGATACATATTGTTTGCTTTTGGAAGAAACAGAATTGCAGATTAATACAGATAATGGTGTGATGATTAGTCTCACATAATTTTTTGTTAAATAAATGAGTGGCAAAGTACCAACTGGGGTATATGTTAATCAAATCAATCTTCATAAACTATCATCTTGTGTTCAAAATCAAAAGCCTTGTACGATTAACGTTAATACAATTCAGAGAAAAGGAGCAGTAAGAATTGATGTTTTGCTCACAAGAGAACAGGTTAAAATCTTGAATGACACTGGCTCACTTAAAATTAAAATGACAAAACCAATGTTGAAAAAATATTCAATAAGAGAGACGAGTGGAGGATTTCTCCCATTTCTAATTCCTTTATTTGCTGGTTTAAGTGCGGTTGGAGCATTGACGGGTGGTATTTCAACAGCGGTCAAAACTGCCAACGAAAGGGAAGGCTCAACTCCAGGCTCAAAAAGAATTGGAAAGACATAACAAAGAGTTGGAGAAACAAATTAGTGGAAGTGGTGTAATTGTAGATTTTGCTGAAAAACTTGAAGGTCTGCCTGATAAAGCGAGATTGTTAGTTGGAGATATGCTTTCTTCTATAGCACAAGCAGGTGTAAAATTAACGAAAAGAGGTAATGGATTATATCTTTCTAATAAATAAATGAGCATTGATGAGTGGTTGAAAGAATTTGGAAAGAATACAACATCAAATTTACAACTTGCCAAATATTGTAAGAAATTAAAAATTCATAATGTGGTTATTTGTATGAGAGATGAATTAACAAATGTGTCGAAACATACAAAGAATATTATTATGAACTTAGAAGATAATGATGGAACGGTTCTCATTGGGTTTGTATTTTTAATAGTCAAGACAAATATTATTTTGATAGTTTTGGTCTTCCACCACCTGTTGAAGTCATAAAATTCTTACAGAATGGTGTTTATCAAACATTTCAAGTCCAAGAATTAAATTCCAAGTGTTGTGGTCAATTATGTCTATATGTGTTATTTCAACTCAACAAAAATAAAAAATTTTATGATATTATTTTTAATCTAATATAAATGACTTATGTTGGTAAAGATGGTTCTATCTTTGGTGTATCTCAAGAACTGGATATTGATTTATCAAATTATTACACAAAGGCACAGGCTGAGAGACATAAATATAATATAAACAAAAATATTAACATGAAAAATGCTTATAAATTAAAAAATTATCCAAGCCCGACTGACGCGAATGACTTGGTGAGATTAAGCGATTTATCACAATATATATACTTAAATAAAACGGCTGTGTATTCTAAAGATACAGAAGTGTTGATATTATCTCAGGTCATACAGAATTCACAGTTCGAATTAAAATAAATTTTTATAAAGAAGGGCGTATCGTTTGTATGAGAATAGAACAATGGGGGTATGATATGAATGATTTAGGGTATAATTGGTCATTTAAAATTAACCTCGAAGACCTGGAACAATTAAATCAGTCTCGTAAGGAAGAATATTATCCACTTGGTATCGAGAATGAGTTTTGTGGAGCCACGATTAGTAAACAACAAATAAAAGAATTTAATAAGGGTAAATATAATAATGGTTTTGCCCTTGTTTATCTCATGAAAACAGAAAAAACAGGATTATATATAATAAGTAAGGAAATACAAAATGATTTAACTATGGGAAGATGGGGAGGTGTTTCGTGCCATAATATTATTCTAACATATATTTCTAATACATAAATGACAGCAAGAAGGCTTCAAGAAAATTATCATTTCTGTGTTCAAGCATACCTTCAAGAAAAGGGTATTCGGTATTTTAATAAATATGTTCTACAACATAAGAATGAGGTATTTTCAATAAAAGATTGGCATTATGCTGATGTTGATAAACCAACAACTTTAGATTTAATTAGAATGTTAAATAATGAAAAAATTATAAGGTTAAGAAAAGGTAAGGCTCTTTTAGAAATTCAAAAGAAATTTTATTGGTATCCTGTTGTAAAAAAATTATTTTGGATATAGAAATAACAAGAAATCCTGATGAATATATGTATAATATTCTATGGGGTGTAAGCGATTCAAGTATAGTAAGGGATGAGGAAGGAGTTGAAGAAGAGAGGGAAGAGGAGGAAAAGGAGGAGGAGGAGAGAGAGAAGGAGGAAAGAGAGAAGAGAGAGAGAGGGAGGAAAGAGAGAGAATGAATAAATATCAAAATATGGAAACCAGTGAGATTCAAAAAAGAATAGAGGTATTAAAGAAATTAACTTATCTCACCAGGGAGGAATACAAAGAATTAAAAAGTCTATTTGCAATACTTTCGACAAGACTATCGACATCGAGAAGACATGTATTTTAATTCAAGTTTTTTCTTAAATAAATGGAGGAGAGAGTGAAGGCATTTCTAAGGATTCTTTATGTTTTAAAAATTAAGATTCAAATGTGCATGTTGGAAACTAAAAGGTTTTTACACTCTGCAGAAATTTTTCTCATAAATAAATGAGTTATTGTCTCAAATGTAAAAGAAAACTAATACTAAAAATATTTCATATATTAAAAGTAAAAATAACAGGGTTATACAAAAAGGTATATGTTCGGTGTGTGGTTCAAAAAAAAATCAATTTATCTCCAAACACAAACTCGGAGGAGATATACAAAAGTTTTATCAGGAAGTAAATTTACAACTACTGGAATACCAGGGGAATTACATCTTCCAGGGTATTCTTTCTGTGGTCCAGGCACAAACTTGGATAAAAGATTAGATGAGGCAGACAATCCTAAATCCTGGAGTAAACCAATCAATAGAGTTGATGAAGTGTGCATGAGACACGATATTGATTATGGGAATACCACAACGTTGGAAGAAAAGCATGAAGCCGATAGAGAAATGTTATATAATTTGTCTCTGATACAAAATCCAACCTTGAGAGAAAAAGTTGATAGGTTCATCGTGAAGAAGATGATTAGTGCTAAATTGAAACTTGGACTTGGAAATTCAAAAAACTTATAGGCTCTAATGATGCCATTAAGACTGAAGAGCAATTAGCTGATGAATTACATAAACCAATATTCACAAAGTTTCAGAGAAGGAAAGTTTATTCCAAGGAAGTTGATTATATCTGGTCTGCTGATTTGATTGAACTCAATAATGATAAGGGGTACAAGTATGCTTTAACCGTTATTGATTTGAGGAGTAGATATGCGTGGGTTGTCCCTTTAAAAAACAAAACAGGTAATACTCTTATGTTAGCTTTTCAACAGATATTTAATAAAAGTAAGAGAAAACCTAAGAAATTGTGGACTGATGAGGGTAGAGAGTTTTATAACAAGACATTTATGAATTTTCTAAAAAATAACAGTATTACATTATACAGTACCTTTAATGAAGGGAAGGCAGTTGTTGTTGAGCGTTTTAATCGTTCCTTAAAGAGAGACTATATAAAAAATTCACACAACTCGGTTCACAACAATGGTCATCTTTTATTCAGGATATTGTGGATAAGTATAATGACACGATTCACACGTCAACGAATATGAAGCCATCAGAAACATTTACAAAATTAAAATATGAAAAAGAGATTAATGTCAGAAAACCTAAGTTCAAAGTTGGTGATATCGTAAGAATATATAGGTGGAAATCTCATTTTGAAAAGGGTTTTACTGAACGATGGACGAAAGAACTTTTTAAAATTGTTGATGTAATAGATACAGTTCCTTGGACTTATAAAATATATGATTTGGAAGGGAAGAGATTTTAGGTTCATTTTATTCACAGGAATTACAAAAGACAAAACTAAGCAGATAATACACCTTTGTGGACACTCGAGGGCCAAGTCCGAGGTGTATAACAGTATATAATGTGTGTCAAGGGGGACGTTCTTAGATCTGTGAACCCCAAACACAGAATCCTCAACTGAATAGTCAAGGCTTAACTTTTGTTTGTGTGTGTGTGTGTGCAATGGGAGCAATAGGTTGGCGCTTCACTCCCTCCTACTATACACCGTTGTGGACACTCGAGGGCCAAGTCCGAGGTGTATAACAGTATATAATGTGTGTCAAGGGGAAGTTCTTAGATCTGTGAACCCCAAACACAGAATCCTCAACTGAATAGTCAAGGCTTAACTTTTGTTTGTTGATGTGTATGTGTGTGTGTGTCCCAACCCTCACATTCAAAATCTCAACCCCAACCCTCACATTCAAAATCTCAACCCCAACTCAATCCTCGCCCAACACAATGTCTTTTTCAAAATGAGATTTCCACCTATATATATATATATTTTTTCTCTTCTTCCAATTCTGTCTTTTAAGGCTTTCAGGTTTGATGACGTAGAAAGGGGAGGAAGCCTGCACTTTCTTCCCAGAACTTTCTTGATCTTGCTCCCATCAAGCACCATCCGACAAAGAACTACATTGATAGGTTTAGATCCCAAAGAGTGATAGCAACTCCAAAAGTCTCCAAAATATAAATAAATAAAATAATAATAATAAATAAATAAATAAATAAATAAATAAAAGCCCCAAAAAGTTTCAAGTGTCCAACATAAACCCAACTTTCCAAGTCTTCAAGGTATAACCACATTCCCGTTGAGTTTCCAAGATATGTATCACATTGTGAGTTATCAATCCAGAACCCACATTTCAA
>NC_140962.1:136560669-136650669 GCF_056783735.1 Eptatretus burgeri | reverse complement strand
TGATTGCAAGATGAAGCCACCTGTAATTTACCACTCACAAAATCCACAGGTGCTGAAAGGCTTCTCAAAGGATCACCTCCCAGTATACTGGCTAACAGAAAAGATTGGATAACAGGGTACTTTGCTCTAATTAGCTGACCACCTGTGCTGTCCCTGAGTGGAAGGACTACTGTGCTCGTAAGAACATAGCATTTAAAATACTTCTCGTGATTTGCAATGTACCTGCACACCAAAATTACCATGAAGACCTGACACCAGAGGTCAAGGTTTTGTTCTTGCCTCCTCACACCACATCAATCAAACAGCCACTAGATCAGGGTGTCATTGCAGCATTTAAAGCATATTACCTACGCCGCATATTCAAGCAACTGATTGACGCAACTGATGGTGAAGGCAAACCAGCAATAAGTTTCGGAAAAGTTACAATATCCTCAATGCAGTTGATATCATCGGGGAGTCGTGGAGGGAGGAGACAGAGAATTGCTTTATCGGGGTCTGGAGCATCCTTTGGCTGGAGGTTGCCAACAACTTCAAGGGTTTTGCTGCTGTGGTCCCCAGAGTGCATCAATACATTAAAGGTCTGGCCGAGCAAGCTGGTTTTGATGATGTTGAAGTGGATGATGTGCGGGAGTTGTTGGAGTGTGACAGTGACAGTAAAGGACTGAGCAACGACAGTGACAGTACCTGAAAGCACTCAAGAGTCAGCGGGCAGAGGAAGACTCGCCGGCATTGGAATCTTCCACAGTGAGAGTTTTTACAACAAAGAGACTTGCTGAGGCCTTTCACTATTTTGAGAAGGCCATGGAAATTCTGAGTGAGGACATAAGCAGAGAGCATAATGCTAACGTGTGCAAGCAAGTCAATATTGCTCTCAAGTGCTACAAGGAACTCTACAAAGAAAAATTGAAAAATGCAAGATAAGAAGACAATCATTGGATACTTTTTTCATCTCCAAGAAAAAGTACAACTATAACCTCAATCAAAGGTATACCAGTATATATATAAATTGTCAACTGGTATACCTGCTTGCCTACCTCCCTCCCTTTTGGAAATTTGTCAAACAAAGAACTTTGTGGTTTTTGTGGCATACATTGACGTTTCTTAACGTCATATGTGTATGAGTTCCCTTACAGGGAGCTTCAGTGCAGAAGGCCATTTTGTCCATCAAACCTGTGCAATGCTAGCCAACCTATAGCTGTTTTTCTGTGTTCTATCCTTTTTATCTGCTGAGCATCAAGTAAGGAAGCAGCACTGCCATTTTAAAAGTCTATGTTGTGACTCGAGTCCAAACTGCCGATCTCCCAGAGTAAGAGAGGATGCTTGAACCATTATGCCACTATTGTGTATATCTTCTTTTATTATCCTTGGGGTGTAGAAAGGAGTCTTTTTATACTTATATAAGAGTTTATTTAAGATCCGAAACACCACCTGTACGTAAGCAGACTGCGATAGGATGTACGGAAGTCAGAACTGCGGGAATACAATATTGGATTGATTGCTGAGTGACTGTGACCAAGCCAGTTGAGTGAAATAAAGACTAGTTCAGACACACAATTATGACAAAGGGCCTTAATTATGTTCACCATGAAAAAAGGGAGCCAACAAATTACGAATACTCCCATGACAAAACCTAGAGTCTTTAATGCACGGTGATCAGCTTTGGTCCTTATCTTTAACGAATTTGTGGTTGCATCCATAGTTGTGGAGGATTTTTTGATTGTTTCAGCCTATATTGGGATGAGAAACAAGAGAGGAACGGGAAAGGGGAAGAGGAATAAGAAGGTTGAGGAAATTTCAAATGATTATTCAGGAGACACCAACAGTTACTGATTATTACAGTTCAACAAAACACAAATTTTAACAACTTGAGTTATTCATGAGATCTAATATCTGTTGTAGAAGGTGCTTCAAAAGTCCAGAATCATGACATATTTTCAGTTTATTTAATTATTTTTTTCGATGATACCTTTGAGGTGGATAAGACGTCATGGACCAATAGAATGGCCTCCTGATGGATCAGATTTAACACCACTTGACTTTTTCTTTGGGGACACCTGAAATCGATGGTTTATACCACAATAGCATGTACTAGTGAAGATATAAAGAGTGAAATCGGAAACGAATGTGCTAAAATCGATGTCATTGTTAAGAAACCTACATTTCAGAATTGATAGGTGCATGCATGGCAGTGGCTTACAATTTGAGCAACTATTATAATGATATTGTAAAATAAATATCGCTATGATTCCAGACTTTTGAAAGACCCTGTATTTCATTTCATGCCTTTGTTTGAAAAAAAAAAACAAAACAAAACAAAAGTAAACCACAAGTGCTAAAAATCACGACTTGGAAAATTTGTAGCACGGATGGAAAGCAGTTAGTTAATATGTTCATGCCCTGAATACTATGAATGATAGTATTAAAAATGATGAATGTTTAAATTGCACCCTGCTGCAATTGACAAGACCATTTAGACAAACCAACATACTGTACAACTTTGAATATTCAAGAAAAATTAAAAACATTCAAAACATGGCATCAAATGAATTGGAGCCAATTAAGTGAAACACACAACTTGCTCGAAGTATGTCTGCCTCCTCCATTCCTAAATTCGTGAATCTCTAACTGTTTCATCCATTGATTAGTGTGTTTTTTTTAAACGTAATTATATGAAGTGGAAGTGAAGATAAACTTACAAATAATTTTAAGTGTTTGTGTGCTTGTTTGTTACTCTTTCACGGCCGAACCGTAGCACCTAGAGGCCCAAATTCTGGGTGTAAGTAGTTCAGAATCTGGCCAAGGTTTAGCTACTGCATGTTGGCTTTCAAGGCCGTTATAAAGTGTATATTGGGATGCAGGGTCAGGCAGCACTGCCACTGGCCCACAAGCAAAAGGTAGCCATGATGCCAATAACTCCATAACCTTTCAATGTCCAACATGTTCCGAAACCCCTGCCGGGAAAAACTTGCCACCATGAGGGTAATAACACCACACGTTTTCAATGCACAGCATGTGCTGGAACCTCGACTTCGTATTTTTTCTAATTCAGCACAGGGTACCCAGACTAGTAATTGAAAAAATGGACAACTCATTTTTTTCAATTAGCATTTTTTGCTTTACCTCAAAATATTAATTTGAAATCTCAATCTGACCACCTACTGTATCTTCTTATCTTACATTTCTATTTCCAAAATGGAGGAAGCAGCTCACCTGGTGCAAGGCCACAAGTAGCACACGTACGTACACAAACACCATAAGTGCAAGTGGCACGTAGAATGAAGTTACAGACATGCCAATAATGTATGATGGTTTGGTGACGAAATGACACATCTCTGGGTTCTCATAGCATGCAGCCACCTGGTAGAATGAAACAAATGCAAAAGTTTCATAAAGATGGTGCATTATTGAGATGAGTTGGTCAGCATTCCTTTTATTGGTCAAAAGGGAAAATTGGGGTGAAAGGAAAAAAAAATAGTATCCCGTGGTGGTTATTGCCACATGTGAATTTTAAAATGTCTCTTGCCAAGAAAATATAATGCCTGTGGCAACACAAATAACCAAAAGGTCCTCCAGATAAACGATCTTCCGATGGGCGGTGCACACATTGATGCCCCACCTGCAAAACACCAGAATGGCAGTTTACAGCTGGGTTGAGATTCGACTGCAGGCAAGATGGCTAAGAGGCGAGTGCACATACTGTACCTCGAGGCTATCCTGACAGCCCGAACATGTTCTAAAGTGAAATATAAATAGACGATGAACAAGATGATATCTGTGAACTCTTTTCAGCATTTTTGAAGGTATTTCAAACCAGATAAGACTTGAAAATCAAACCTTTGGCTTGAAATTTGTGGTACTCAATAGGATTTCAAAACACGAGCATTAACCTGTGGGTGCTTGCATTCCAAGAAAGAATTTGAAGATAAAATGAGATCAATGGTCAACCTGGAGGTTCAGTTACAATATGAAAAAAATGAATCTTTTATAACATGTAGTTGCTGCTGTCGTTATTTGTGTCCTCCTCCTCATGTACTTCAGTATGTTTTTCATTGCCTAGAGAAGTATTACGATATATAATTTTGTATGTTCCCTCCGTGTCCATATAAATGGTCCCTGCTCTCATTATAATAAATGTTACCATTGGAACCGCTGCATTAAGCTCCCATTTCTTCTTCTTTTTCGTCAATACAGAAAGAGGGCTTTTACAACATGCATATTTGTTATTAATCGGACCCGATCTTTTTGTTCCAAGTTAATCTGGTATTGGTTTTCCAACCAAGTAAATCAATTATTATCTTTCCAAAAGTACTATTTTTTATTATTCTATGACAACAGGAACCGCTCGCTACTTTAAATCTCAAGATCCAGCTTCTTCTTCTTCTTCTTCTTCTTCTTCTTCTTCTTCTTCTTCTTCTTCTTCTTCTTCTTCTTCTTCTTCTTCTTCTTCTTCTTCGCGTGACATGCATGCACGGACGCATCTCCATTTAGTGAAAGATGTCATTTCACTTTTCACTAAAAAGGTGCTTTTCTGAATTGATGTTTGTGTTAATGAGAAATTTGTTATTTGTGAGCCATCAATACACGTTTTTGTGAACGTGAGTAATTCCACGAGCATGCAGGTTTGAAAGAAGGAATGAATCTGTTTGGCACGACCTTTGGAGCACCACTACCTCCATTTGGTGTAGTTATCAATCGATATTTAACGTTTCAGTAGATCTCCAACATATATCACCAAACAATCCAAGTATCTTTAGGTTTTCGTCACTCGTTCTCACTGCATTTTAGAATTCAGAGAATTTAATTGCGTAAATACCTCTTTATAGACACAAATATCAGTCTGACACTTACGTTTGAGCTATCTAGTCTGGGTTCAATTACTGACCCAACTTTCAACCGTCGGATTGGTGTTTCACAGGCAGCACTTTGCATCACAAGATGCACCTTCGTTCAGATGGATGTTAAACTGGGTGTCCCATCTGTTGGCATTAGTTGGTGGGGGATAAAGATCCTACGGTATCTTCCGTAAAGAGGATGCCAGCTATCTTCAGCATCCTGAACAGGCCTTGCCAATGAGTTCCCGAAAGACTTGGGATAAAAATTTCCCTCATGGGCGACCCCAGAAAAAGTAAGAATAATTGGGCGATTAAAGTGGTAGTACAGCAGCAGACTCAGATTATTACATCCCTTTTATATAAATTACTGGACTGGTTGGATTAATTTTCATTCATAGGCAACGCAATAGTTGTTCCGCTCTTCCATGAGCTACGATACCTGTGTAAAACGCCTCTAGTTATTTGCCACCCAAGGTGGATGGAGGTTGTTTTCACCCCTGTTTGTTTGTCTGTCTGTCTGATTGTGAGCAGGATATGTCGAAAAGTTGTAGATGGATTCAGACGAAACTTGGTGGACAGCTTAGGTGTGTGACAAGGACGAATTGATTAGATTTTGGTGCAGATCTGGATTCGGTGGTTCAAACCCTGGCCGAGTCATGGCAAAGACGTTTTTCAATGGTAGGTGCTGCTTCCTTGCTTGATGTTCAGCATTAAAAGGATAGAGTATGGACAAACAATGGTGGGGAGGCAATGGCAAACCACCCAGTATAACCCTTGCCAAGAAACTGCTTCGGTTGCACCAACGTGATATAAGGAGTATGATACATCAACATAAAGAAAACCGTCTAAGTATGCTGTATATAATTAGTAAAGAAACATCTATCGAAACTTATATGTTTATGAATATAAAACATCAGTTTCCTGGACTGTTTTGAGTATATATCTCATTCCAAGAACGTTTTGAACTCAGATAACTTTTTTTAATGCTCCATGTGTGTTGTTGTAACTTGTACTATTAGAACCTAATTAGAATCACACAATACTCTTTGTGAGCATTCCAAATAAAAGCAATTTACAGCCAAATTTTTTGCCAAAGGTCTTATTTTATTTATTGTAGTTTGCTGAAGTTAGACAAATTGTTGGTTGATCTATATTTGTTGTCCCAGTTTTAAAAAGTATGCAATCCTTTGTAGAATGCATATAACTATACCTCTGAACTTATCTCCGATGTCCCATACTTTGTTACAAAGCGTCAGTGATGCCAAAGCAGTTTCTTGGCGAGGGTTATGTTGGGTGGCTCGACATTGCCTTCACAGCAGTAGTTATGGTAGCAACTTGGAATTTGTTCATAGTGCCGGCGATAGCTCGCCTACTTTTCGCGAAGGATGCCGTGCAACATTCACCAACCAATACCTGCAGATGGGATGCCTTGTTTTAACATTCATCCGAGGGACGGCAAACACATCAATTAATCACTCTGGTCGGGATTCAAGATTAGTTGGGATTCAAACCCAGTTGAGACAGCTTATAAGCGAGTGTGCGTAACTCTCGGCCAGCCCGCATATGCTTATACATTACATAAAACTCATCCCAATTATTCACGAGATTTTCCTTCAGGACTCGGGACTGGAAATGAAAAGTGCTATGTCATAAATTGATTGATAAATTCATTGATAATTGGGGCATTAAAGTAGTAGCAACAGCAGCAGTTTTAGTCTCGAGATATGAATCCCAAAGATTGCTTCATCCCTTTTATTTAAATAACTGGACTGTTTGGATTAGTTTTTATTCATAGGCAACACGATAGTTGTTCTGCTTCATTCATATCAAAAACTTGATTCATAACAAGAGAAGTAGAAAATTGGTCACATTACCCTGGGCCCATCGATTATCCACCAATCCATTTGGATTGGAAGGAAACAAATGGTGGCAGAGACGATCCAGATGATCACAATTGCAACCCGGGCACGACGCCTGGTCATCAGTGTTAGGTAGCGCAGTGGAGTCATCACAGCCATGTAACGGTCTACGGCGATGGCACACAGACTCTGAATACTTGTTGTGACACATAGCCAGTCAATGGAGTAAAGGATCTTGCTCGGCCAGCGACTCAAACCCTCGGAGCCTGGGAACATGAGAGGGACACTGGTCGGGACTACAATCACTCCTACAATGAGATCTGCACATGCGAGGGATGCAATGAACATGCTCGAAATATCACGTTTGAGCTTCGGAGATGTCATGAGGGCCATAAGAACCAGAAGATTCCCCATTGCAATGACAAAGGATAATATAATGACCATCACACCAAGAATGATGTTTTCCTGACCGTCGCCTGTAAACCCCTGATTATCCGAATTGTTCATCTCCTATGAATCTTCATTTATATGGCCTTGTGTTTAACACCTTTACCACTGCATGTTAAGCAGAAAGAGTAATCGTAATAAAGAAATCCACTCATTGGTCTACCACTCGCTGTTCGTATCGGCTCACTGCTCTCCACATCATCCATTTAAAAGCCTCGCTGTGGATTGTAGGGTAACCTATTAATGGCAGCGTCTCAGAGCAATTAGGAGAGAAAGAAAATGACAGCAATCAAGAATATGGCTTCATGGAGATCCCATTGGGAGGAGACGTCATGATCAAGGAAAGTCGATCGCAGAACAATGCTGAGCTAATGGCATGAGTTCATAATGAACGTTTACTTCCAGTAATTATGAGTGTATGGCTAACCAAAGAGCATGTATAGTAGACATATTTTGGGGAAGGAATGCAACATATTAAAGAACAGAACAAGAAAGACATCATTCAGAGCCCAATACTTGCAAAATCCCTGAAACAGCTTAGGTGGAACATGTCTTTCAATCCATATAACTATACGTGGAACATGTCTTTCACAGCCGAATTTTTCCCAACACGTGGAACAACACGTGGAACATGTCTTACAATCCAGACAAATCTCACACTCTCACTATGTCTCTTCGAAAGGACCGTTTAGAAAACCCCCCCATCCACTTTCTCAACAATCCTCTGGAAGAAGTCTTTTCTTTCAAGCTTCTGGGTCTCACTATCTGCCATGACCTTTCCTGGAAAAGTCACATTTCCAACCTCGCCTCAAAAGCCAGTCGCTGACTGGGAATCCTCCGTCGTGCAAAGTCCTTCCTCGGCCCTCTTGAGCTCCTGACCACTTACAAAGCTTTTGTCCGTAGCCTGATGGAGTACTGCTCTCCCCTCTGGGCTGGTGCTCCTGCCTCCCACCTTTCTCGGCTTCACGCTGTCGAAACCAGGGCATTTAAGATCATCGGCATCTCCCGCAATGAAGCTGAGTCTTTGGGCCTCTCACTCAATCACCGCAGGTTGGTCGGTGGTCTTTCTGTCTTCTACCGACTCCTCTCCAGCCTTTCCCCCCCCTGCTCTCTCTGCGATTTGTCCCCACCACATTTCCACCGGGCGCTCAAGGTCCGCCAACAACCCCCTTCTGGTAAAACTACCAAAATCACGAATCACTGCTCATCTTCACTCTTTCATTCCTCTTTTTTCCCGCCTTTGGAATAAACTTCCTCACTCTATTCTTTCCCATTCTTCCCTCCAGGCTTTCAAAACAGCTGTTCACCACCACCTCTTATCTTCCCCCATCCAAATCCTCGATCTTTTCTACCCCTGATAATCCATCCAAGCCCACTTCCTTCAATTCCCCTGCTTTCCTTCCTGAAAGTCCCTGTAATGTCCATCTTCTCTTCGCCATGTTCCCTGTCCCATCCCCATCCCTCTCCCTTCCACAGTTCACCTGTGTCTGTTCCCCACTGTCTTGTCCCTTCCACTCCCGCCCCTCTTGTCTCATGCCTCCTTGCTGTGAGTTGTGTGTTAGCTCTCATACGAGCCTCGACCAAGGTATACAAAAAAAAAAAAAAAATTGACCATAAAAATAATTGGTAGTTAAATTCAGTGACCTGAAATATAAATCCTCTTCAAATTTCAAGTCAATCAGCTGAAAATTATTGATTTTAGCAATTTTACCTTAGTTGTTGACTTTTGGCCTTTTGGCTTATGTTGACCTCAAAAATAATTATTGGTGGTTGAATTAATTCTACCCGATGTGCAAATCCTCTTCAAATTTCAAGTCATCATCATCATCATCATCATCATCATCATCATCATCATCATCATCGTTTTACGGCCATTTCCATGCTTGCATGTGTAAGCCGTGATTCACTGAATGACTGCTTTCCAGGCTGACCGATCCCTTGCTAGCCCTCTTGTC
The DNA here is from genome assembly GCF_056783735.1 of Eptatretus burgeri. NCBI lineage: Eukaryota > Metazoa > Chordata > Myxini > Myxiniformes > Myxinidae > Eptatretus > Eptatretus burgeri. The sequence continues at coordinate 136,641,576 of NC_140962.1, read as the reverse complement.
CTCTTCAAATTTCAATGAGATTAAAATTGATTTTAGAAACTGAACAAAGTTGTTGACCTTTGAACTATATTGACCCTTTGACCGCAATCAATAAATAGGCTTCTTGCTTATGACCAACTTGCTTATGAGCGAAACAATGAGCAAAGGAGACCCATCCGTGCTACGGAGACGTTGCCGATGGTCCCAACGCTATACATGATGCCTGGTGTTGGTTTAATGGTTGGGGTGGTGGGCTTGGGATCCTAGGATCCCGAGTTTAAATCCCACTCGGCTGTTGAATTAATACTAGGTGGGGTTGACTCTGCCTGTCATCCTTCCGAGGTAGGCAAAATGAGTACCAGCTTGCTGGTATCCTGTGTAAGAGTAGCGACCCATCCAGGTTTTTACCCAATAGCTAAGGAGACTGCTGAGGCAGCACCAATGCTCTGCACATAGTATGGTCCCAATGGATGGATGGATGGTATACATGCCCCTCTATTTTGGTGATGAGATAGAAACACAGTGTACAGTGTTCAACATAAGGCATTGTTTTGTTCCATGTGAATTCTGTCCTTTTATCGACGTGAATAATGGCGTTCACTCTTTGGTGCCTCAGTCATAGAAGTGTTTAGCCAGTTGCCGTTGCTGTACCAACAAATGCCGTGCATCAGCTGGAACTTATGGTTCCAGTGCCTGGTCCCGACATGGCAATTGTTCTCTGAGCCTCCTGATCATAAGCAGTTGTGCTTGGGGTTATGGAAAACCTGACAGTAGCGTGTTCTGGTGGGACTAACATCAAATTGGTATTGTTGCCACCCTCAAGGGCTTTTCTGAGAACTTGCTTGATGGTCTTTATGGCGCATTCAGATTTTCCATCAGAATGAGGACATGTAGGACATGAGGTCGTAACCTTGTACCCCCATTCCTGGATGAATTTCCTGAACTCCAGATTGGCAAATGGCATGTTTTCCGCAAATATCTCCTTAGGTATGCCATGTCGAGCAAAACAGACTTCTGATCATTAACAATATGTTTTGCAATGTGCCAACAAATGCATATGATGTCAGGATACTTGGACAAATAGTCCACAATCTGGAGGAAATGCTTCCCAGACAAGAGTAAAATGTCCACTCCTCATTTCCGCCACAGCCCAGCAGCAGATCATGTGGCAATACTGACTGTTTGCTGTTAGCTGGTTTGTACTTGGTGCATATGTAGCACATTTGGCAGCAAGACTTTATGTACCTGGATATCCTGGTTGATACTGGACCAATAGACAACGTGGCATGCTCTGGCTTTGCATTTCTCTTGTCCAAAATAGTCTTTGTGCATTGTTTCGAGAATGTCATACCTGTGTGCAGTAGGAATTACCAAAAGCTCACCAGCAAAAATCATACTATTTGCAATTTGCAGCTCATCTCTGAGATTCCAAAATGGTCTGATGGACACAGGCCGGTTGGCTTGGTGGACTGGCCAGCCATTCAGAATGTAGCCAAACAGTTGACTGGAAGGATGGTCAATCGCTGATGTAACCACCACTGAATGTCCTCAAAGATGGAGCTGTACATTGGTATTGGACCATCCGGTGCCCTTGACAAAGTGCCTGGAATGTACATCAGATTCCCAGGAATGTATTTGGCAACCACGTCATAATAGTACTGCAGCATAGCAAACCAATTGTTCGACTTTTCATAAAAGCACCAAAATTGGTACATATGTTGACTAATGTATTCTGAACAATTATGGATATGGAGCCACTCGAGATTTTGCCTTGGTCAGCTTTGGCGGCCATTTTGGAAAATGGCCGCCATTCTACTTTAACAACATGGGATATGTCATTGTTATTCTCTTTGTAGGTTTCTCAGAGGTGATAAATACTCCATGTGATGTGCATTTACAAAGGAAAACAATACAAATGTCATTTGTGTTGATTTATTATATTTCCAACCATTGTATTGGGGGAAAAATGGTCATTTTTATGGGAAAATCCATTTTCGCACACAGCATCAGTGACAGGTTCAGAAGTATTTTGTTGTGGTGGTGGTGGTAGTGGTGGAAGTGGTGTTGTAATTGGTAATATTGGTGTAGTAGTAGTAGTAGTAAGTAGTATTAGTGTGGTAACAAGGTGTTTTGTGTCTTTGCAGAATATGGAGTGATAATCATCAGGAGCGGAGTCAACACGAGCGGGAGTGACCATGTCAAAGAAGTTCCAGCTAGTGCATTCTTCCATGGACCGTGCGTCTGTTGGCCCATCCAACACAAACTGGGAACTGTGTGCCATATGCCAGGAGGACACAGCAGAGTCCCTTGTTTGCCCAGAAAATACGAAACGCCTAAACACAGGGAGTGGGTACAAGACACTGGCCAGGAATCTGATGCAGTTTGGAGAGTTGGGCTTACTACCCAGAATGCTGCAGCTAGATAGACTCGATTAAGGAGAGGGCATCAAGGCCGCACTGGTTGCTCACAAAGCTGTCTATCATAAACGATACATGCTTCGTTTTAATACAACAAAGTTGCAAAGAGCACAGAAGAGCCCAGCAGGAGGCAGCTCATCTGGTGAAGGCAATGCCGTGCCAGGAAAGCGCACCAGGTCACTCAGTGCAGAATCAAGTACCTCTAGTCAACCCTCATGCTTCTTCTGTAGACAGTCTGGTGTGGACACCTTACATGAAGCCACCACCTTCAAGATTAATCAGCGTGTGCAGCAGTGTGCAAAACAAATTGGAGACCACGAACTGCTGGCATGGCTCAGCATGGGTGATATGCGAGCTCTTGATGTCAAGTATCATTCCAAGTGTTTAATGTCTCTCTACAATCGCGCAAAGTCCTCTGTCAATGCTGAAGACAAGACTGGTCATGAAAGTGTGGTCTCCGGAATTGTGCTGGCAGAACTTGCCCTTTACATTGAAGATAGTCACCTGGAAGAGGACACATCTCCTGTATTCAGACTTGCCGACCTAGCAAACCTGTACGCGAACAGAATGGAGCATTTTGGAGTTCCCTTGGACACGAGAGTGAATACGACAAGGCTGAAAGAACGCCTATTAGCCCAGCTCCCAGGCCTACGGGTACAGAGCAAAGGACGAGATGTCCTGTTGGCATTTGATGAGGACATTGGCGAGGGGCTTGGCAAAGCCTGCGAGCTGGACTGTGACAGTGAATTAGTTCACCTCGCTCGAGCTTCACAGATAGTTCGTCGATACATGTTTGAGGAAGCCAACTCATTCACTGGCTCATTCAAGGAAGGCTGCCAGCAGGAGGCTGTGCCACCTCTGCTACTTTCACTGGTAAATATGGTGCTGCATGGACCCTCCATCAAGAATCAATTTGATGCTCCTTCAAGACAGGCAGCTTTGTCCATTGCACAGCTCCTGAAATTCAACGGTGCCAAGCATCGCCAGAAGCAGAAAAGAAGCACCTCTCCTGTTGGTACAAAGACACAAGAACATCCAGCTGTCAGACATGCCACATCTCAAGAAACTCCTCTGCCAATGTACATTGGCCTGATGCTGCGCGCTGAGACACGCAAGAGGGAACTAGTGGACAAGCTCTTCAGTTGTGGTCTCAGCATCTTATACGACCGTGTCCTGTGCCTTTCTGCAGAGATGGGAAACCGGGCGTGTCAGATGTTCCAAACAGAACAAGTGGTCTGCCCGCCAACCCTGCGTGGTAGTGTGTTCACGACCGCAGCTGTGGACAACATCGACCACAACCCTAGTTCCACAACAACAAAGGATTCGTTCCATGGAACAGGGATCTCTCTCCTGCAACACCCAGTGTGTGCAGATGGAGGAGTGGAATGTGGGATTGTCATCACTGGCAGGCCTGCTGTATCAAGGACTGCTGATCATCGGTGTGTCCTGGTAGAATGGTAGTAGACAGTAAACCGTAGCCGCTTCAAAGTGAAGTGTGCAATAATTTGACTACATTTTCTGAGTTTGTCATTATCACGATTATCAGTTCCCTTTTCAAAATAGAGTAATGTAATCTATAATGCAATTTGTGTTGATTCCAACCCCATTGAATGTGATGAATATCATTTGACTCTTGTTCTCCAGGCAATAATGGGTACTTTTCAGCGAAAAGTTTCAGGAGAGCAGCAATTTACAAATCAAATAATGGCTTTTTCACCGAAAATACCGGCTCATAATATTTGAATACGCCTTTTCCTGGTCAATTTACTGAATTTTACACTTTCCTTATATCTACCACCAATACAATAAGAAAATAAGAGGATATAGCCAATTTCGCTAAAGTAGAATGGCAGCCATTTTGGAAAATGTTCGCCGAAGCTGACCAAGGCACAATCTCGGGTGGCTCCATATCTAGAATTGTTCGGAATACATTATTCTACATGTGTACCAATTTTGGTGCTTTTATGCAAATTTGAACAATTGATCTGAAATATCAGACTACGCTGCAGGACCATAACGCATAAGTAAAAGCTTCATCAACTGAAGCTGAGGTGAAGCTCCGTGCAGTTGTTTCTTGACGAGAGTCTGATGGATACAGAAGGAGACTCTAAGGAGGGTAAAACTGGAAACTTGGAAGGAGGATGGCTTGGGTGGGGGTTAAAGAGGGTAGAAAAGATCATTGTTTTGGATTGGGGATGATCTGAGATGGTGGTGAACAGCTGTCTTGGAGACCTGGAGGGAAGAATGAGATTGAAGAGAATGTGGAAGATGGTTTCACAGGTGCAAAAAAAGAAAGAATGATTGTAGGTGAGCAGTGATCCTGAATTTAGGTAGTTTCGCCAGAAGGAGGTTAATGCCCTGGCGGGGGGGGGGGGCATAATTCCCAACTTGATTGAGTACCGCTGTCCTCCCTTGGCTAGCTCCCCTGCCTCACACCTTGCTCAGCTTGACAGTTTGGAACCCAAGGCCTTCAAGATTATTGGAATCTCCGACGATGAAGCTGAGTCTATGGGTTTAAAACTTTTCCATCGCAGAGAGGTCGCTGGACTTCGTCTTCTCCGCCTCCTTTCTGGTCTTGTACTGTTTTCCCTTTCCATGCTCTAGCCCCTTCCCCTCCAACCCCAGCTATCTCTAGGGTGCATGTGATCTACCATCAACCCCCTTCTGGTGAAACCTCCAAAATCCAGAATTACTGCTCACTTCCACTTCATCGGTTCTCTTTTTCTCCCACCTGTAGAACCAACTTTCACATTCCCTTTCAACTTTCACAATGAGGAGCACCTCATTAGCATATGCCACCCAAACTACATTCAAACTTCGCAGCATTCTCCAACAGAACATCACCTCAGACCTTCGTCGTACTTGAACACCAATGCTATAACATTTCTATAACCACAACACATTTATAAAATCCCGACATCAATCCAAGCTCGCTTCCTTTCACCATTATCCGTCACAACCGCAACAATGCTTCAACCACCTTGCCATAACTCACCGCTACGATACTTCAACCACCTCACCACTTCTACGAATGCCACAACCAGTCACCAACACTGCCCTTTGGAGGTAGCGGGGAACAATGGGCACCACGTACATTGCAGGTGCTTATACTTGGGATGTTCTGGCATGTAGCTTGAAGTGCAAGTGTGCGCTAGAACCCGTTAAACATCATAGGGATAGCCCGAGCACTCTGCTCAATTACGCCCCCCCATTTGGTGTCCAGCACATGTTCATGGCTGGGGAGCGCCACCGGATACCCTCGCTCCATGTTCATGTCAGAGATGAGTCACGTGGCAAGGCGCAGAAGCGAATGAGGCTGTTTCCAGTGCCAGGTCCTCATATTGACAGGGCCAACACTTGGGGAAGAGTCTGTGCACCAATGGGGGTGCTGGGAAAGTCCTACCACCTGTCCTGATCTACCTTTCGGCTCCTCCATTGCCAAACAACTATAAAGCCAGCTGCGGGAGTGATCACACACGTTTTTGGCTTTTGGCTTGGTGGGTGGTACGAGATGGAAGGTGGAGCTGAACAGGCGATTGGAGCTCGTGGAAAGGAGCAGGTGGAGTGGAGTGCTAAGTGGGTGAGCTGAGTGGGTGAGCGCATTCATTGGGACCAAGCCAAAACACATTTACATGTACAGACTTCCTCACACATCATTAGGACTATCTTCTCACACGTTCTGTCTCTTGTTTTCCATCTTGTCTGCTGTGGACGCAAAAGAGCAATCGGCGAGGGCAAGTCCCGAACAACCGCTCCTTTGAGAGTGATCCCACAGACATGCACCTCTTTCAATTTTCTTCTCTACACCTTACCCGCATTCCACCTGCACCTCATCTGACCATGCACCATTAGATATCCTCAGTTTTCTCCCTTCAACCCCCTCCCCCTCTTAAGCAACTGGAAAGTGTGTGTTTGTCGACCACGCAAGGTATTCAAGAGATCGCACACCTCATACTGTTTCTCATCTTTCTTTGCTCTCTAACCTACCTCAGGGAATGAATCTGATGGTGCCTGTCATACTAATACAAGTTAAGATGGTAGAAGTTCTTAATAATGGGGTAAATTCTGCACTGTGCTTTGTTTCTTTGTAAATATTTGCACATCCTTTTGCCTTATCTACTTGTAGTAAACCTGCTTGTGTTATAAATGTACCCAGCTCGGCACGTCTTTTCCTCCATTGGTCCAGTGTAGTCCTCACGTAGTGTAGCCGGGAAGTTCTGCCCCACATGATATGCTCTTGATCAGCCAGTGTGTACTTGCAGCTCTGTTCGGCTGCATCTAATCTGGTAAGTTAACTAGAGTACACATTGAGGGCATGCAACCCCCCTTGGTGCAGCTGTCCACACGTAAGGTATCACGTGAGGTAGTGTAAAGAATTATATATAAGTAGTAGATTAATGGGGCTTCTGAGACATCCATGCAAATGAATGGGGAAAATGGGGAAAACTATGAATTGAAACCTGAAAACCCCTAAACAGGAGACCGATTCCTCCCCCCCCATACAAATGAATGGGGGAACCTTTCTGACTCAAGACCCATCAGGTCAAAAGAGAAGAATGATTTTCTCTCCCCCCTCTGACCTCTGACTCTCGGTCCATGGGGTCAAAAGAGGAGATCGATCTCTTGCCCATTACTTACTCCACTCAAAGAGTGATCCAATAAATATTTGTCCATGTTCTATTCGAGGTAATAAATTAATTTTCCGATAACATTCATCACCATCGAGTATGTTCACAAATATTATTTTAGAACTTAGTTCTTGGTCGAAATATCCTTGTTGAGCAGAGATAAAATGATAAACTTCTCTTAATGCTCTTGCTTGACCACCTTCTGAGCCTCAGATTATTTTTGCATAAGCCACGCCCACTTTTCAAAACCCCACACACTATTACTAAGCCCCACCCTCTTTTGTGAGGACCACCTACTCTTACATCATTTCCAGTTAATCTCTGACTCACAAACAATTCATTAGTAAATTCTAGAATGTTCTATTTAGAAAATTTCTGGACGAACGCCTGGGCTTGTCCAGGGAATTTCCAAAGGAAACCACACCTTCCAGGCTTTCTATATAAAGGCTTGAAACCCAGACTGAATTTAAACATATTTTTACTTTTACTGAGAATGGACTGCTGTGCTGAGCTTGAGTGGGATGACTTTGGAGTTCCTTGGAGTTCTACTACTTGTATGGAACTAAACCTTCAAGTTGATGAACTGGATTCAAACCTCTTATCGATTGAGGTAAGATTTTATTTTCCTATTTACAGAGTTATATTTAAGCATATAATAATTTAATAATTAAATGACAATACATTTATATTTTCTCTCACAGGAAATTGTATCAGAAATACAAAATGAAAATACTGCTTTTTCCACAACTTGGGCCGAAATTGTTGGTTTGGTTGAAGACCTTATGAGCGACCAAGACCCACAGAACGAGCTCGATCTTGATGACCCAACCAAAGAGTTATACCTTGGAGACCCGCAAAATCCTGAAAAAGAGTTTTACATCAATGGTACTCATTGCGAGTTATCAAGACAATACCCACTGAACAAGTTATACCTTGATGAACCAGAATATAAGTTTTACCTCGGAGACTCACAAATTTTGAAAAAAAATCAGTAAATGAGTTCTGCCTTGATGGTTTAAATAACTACCTTGGAGACTCGGGAAAAGGGTTCTGCCAAGATGGTTCTAAATATGGAACCTACCTTGGAGACACACAAATTTTGAAAAAAAAAAAAAATCAGTAAATGAGTTATCCTTGGTGGTTTAAATATGAAACCTACCTCGGAGACCTCACAAATTTTGAAAAAAAAACTGTAAATGAGTTCTGCCTTGATGGTTTAAATAACTACCTTGGAGACTCAGGAAAAGGGTTCTGCCAAGATGGTTCTAAATATAGAACCTACCTTGGAGACTCAAAATTTTGAGAAAAAAAAAAATCAGGAAATGAGTTATCCCTTGGAGACTTTGTAAGTTGGTTTTATTTTGGAGACTTGAAATGTGGGTTCTGGCTTGATAACTCACAATGTGATACATATCTTGGAAACTCAACAGGAATGTGGTTATACCTTGGAGACTTGGAAAGTTGGGTTTATTTTGGAGACTTGAAATGTGGTTTCTACCAAGAAGACTCTTGGGGATCTTAACCTATCGATGTAGTTCTTTGTTGGATGGTGCTTGATGAGAGCAATATCAAGAAAGTTCTGGGAAGAAAGTGCAGGAAATTTCTTGCTCCCCTTTTCTACTTCAACAAACTTGAAAGCCTTAAAAGACAGAATTGGAAGAAGCGAAAAAAAAAATAAAAAATATATATTGTTAGTTCTGGGAAGAAGATGCAGGAAGGTTCTTACTCCACCTTTCTACTTCATCAAACTTGAAAGCCTTAAAAGACAGAATTGGAAGAGAAAAAAAAACATAAAAATATATATATACAGAGCTCCCTCACCTATCGCGGTTAATACGTTCCAGACCCACCCGCAATAGGTGAAAATCCGCGAAATAGAAACCACATATTAATTTAATTATTTAAATATATTTAAACACATTTTAAACGTATTTTAAACCATTATGCAGCATCCACACACTCTTATTAAGCTTCTCCACACACATTTAATCAGTTATTTTTTTTAAAAAATATAAAAAATTTCATCGGAAATGTGACTTCATGGGGCTGCAAAGCCGAAGACTAAAAATAATTTTTAAAATACTATATTGTAATATAAAATATAAAAAAACGTATTATGGGTACTGACCTATGAAGATATGACGATGATGATGATGATAGCTGTGCAGCACTGATGACAATGAAGATGACGATGATGAGATAAATGTACTGCACAGCCAAGAAGAGCATTAAATCTCTTCTACTGGAGGCGACTTCCACTCTACTACTTCTATTTGAAAACCTGCGATGTAGTGAAGCCGTGAAAAGTGAACCGCGATATAGCGAGGGAGCACTGTATTGTTAGTTCTGGGAAGAAGATGCAGGAAGGTTCTTACTCTCCCTTTCTACTTCATCAAACCTGAAAGCCTTAAAAGACAGAATTTGAAGAAGAGAAAAAAATACATAAAAAAATATATATTGTTGAAATACGTGTTTAAAAAAAGATATTGTGTTGGGCGAGGGTTGGGTTGAGGTTGAGATTTTGAATGTGAGGGTTAGGGTGGGGTTGATTATGCTCCTTGTTATATTATCTCGCACGCACACACACACACACACACACACACACACACACACACACACACACACACACACACACACACACACACACACACACACACACACACACACACACACACACACACACACAAATTAAGCCTTGACTATGTAGTTGAGGATTCTGTGTTTGGGGTTCACAGATCGAAGAACGTCCCCCATTGCACACACACCAACAAACAAAAGTTAAGCCTTGACTGACTATTCAGTTGAGGATTCTGTGTTTGGGGTTCACAGATCGAAGAACGTCCCCCTTGACACACATCATATATATATATATATATATATATATATATATATATATATATATATATATATATATATATATATATATATATATATATATATATATATTTATATACAGTGGGGAGAACAAGTATTTGATACACTGCCAATTTTGCAGGTTTTCCCACTTACAAAGCACATAGAGGTCTGTACTTTTTATCATAGGTACACTTCAACTGTGAAAGACGGAATCTAAAACAAAAATCCTGAAAATCACATTGCATGATTTTTAAATAATTAATTTGCATTTTATTGCATGAAATAAGTATTTGATCACCCACCAACCAGTAAGAATTCCGGCTCTCACAGACCTGTTAGTTTTGTCTTTAAGAAGCCCTCCCATTCTCCACTCATTACCTGTATTAACTGCACCTGTTTGAACTCGTTATCTGCATAAAAGACAGCTGTCCACACTCAATCAATCAGACTCCAACATCTCCACAATGGGCAAGACCAGAGAGCTGTGTAAGGACATCAGGGACAAAATTGGAGACTTGCACAAGGCTGGGATGGGCTACAGGACAATAGGCAAGCAGCTTGGTGAGAAGGAAACAACTGTTGGCACAATTATTAGAAAATGGAAGAAGTTCAAGATAACAGTCAATCTCCCTCGGTCTGGGGCTCCATGCAAGATCTCACCTCGTGGAGCCTCAATGATCATGAGAAAGGTGAGGGATCAGCCCAGAACTACACGGCAGGACCTGGTCAATGACCTGAAGAGAGCTGGGACCACAGTATCAAAGAAAACCAGAAGTAACACACTACGCCATCATGGATTAAAATCCTGCAGCGCACGCAAGGTCCATCTGCTCAAGCCAGCGCATGTCCAGGCCCGTCTGAAGTTTGCCAATGACCATCTGGATGATCCAGAGGAGGAATGGGAGAAGGTCATGTGGTCTGATGAGACCAAAATAGAGCTTTTTGGTTTATACTCCACTCACCGTGTTTGGAGGAATTAGAAGGATGAGTGCAACCCCAAGAACACCATCCCAACCGTGAAGCATGGAGGTGGAAACATCATTCTTTGGGGATGCTTTTCTGCAAAGGGGACAGGACGACTGCACCGTATTGAGGGGAGGATGGATGGGGCCATGTATCGTGAGATCTTGGCCAACAACCTCCTTCCCTCAACAAGAGCATTGAAGATGGGGCGTGGCTGGGTCTTCCAGCATGACAACGACCCGAAACACAGCCAGGGCAACTAAGGAGTGGCTCCGTAAGAAGCATCTCAAGGTCCTGGAGTGGCCTAGCCAGTCTCCAGACCTGAACCCAAAAGAAAATCTTTGGAGGGAGCTGAAAGTCTGTGTTGCCCAGCGACAGCCCCGAAACCTGAAGGATCTGGAGAAGATCTGTATGGAGGAGTGGGCCAAAATCCCTGCTGCAGTCTGTGCAAACCTGGTTAAGAACTACAGGAAACGTCTGATCTCCGTAATTGCAAACAAAGGTTTCTGTACCAAATATTAAGTTCTGTTTTTCTGATGCATCAAATACTTATTTCATGCAATAAAATGCAAATTAATTATTTTAAAATCATACAATGTGATTTTCAGGATTTTTGTTTTGGATTCCGTCTTTCACAGTTGAAGTGTACCTATGATAAAAATTACAGACCTCTACGTGCTTTGTAAATGGGAAAACCTGCAAAATCGGCAGTGTATCAAATACTTGTTCTCCCCACTGTATATACATACATATATATATATATATATATATATATATATATATATATATATATATATATATATATATATATTTTTTTTAATTTAACCCTCGACAGATGCCACCTGTTATACACCTCGGACTTGGTCCTCGAGTTTCCATAAAGGTGTACAGTGGAGGGGAGTGAAGCGCCAACCTATTGCTCGCATGAGTATTATCTGCTTAGTTTTGTCTTTTGTAATTCCTGTGAATAAAATGAACCTAAAATCTCTTCCCCTTCTACATCATATACCTTATAAGTCCAAGGAACTGCATCTATTACATCAACAATTTTAAAAAGCTCATTTGTCCATCGTAAATATAACCTTTTTCAAAATGAGATTTCCACCTATATATTCTTACGATATCACCAACTTTGAACTTAGGTTTTCTGACATTAATCTCTTTTTCATATTTTAATTTTGTAAATGTTTCTGATGGTTTCGTATTCGTTGACGTGTGAATCGTGTCATTATACTTATCTACAATATCCTGAATAAAAGATGACCATTGTTGATAACAGAGTTGTATGAATTTTTTATAGTCTCTCTTTTAAAGTACAATTAAAGCGCTCAATAACAACGGCTTTTCCTTCATTAAAGGTACTGTATAATGTAATGCTGTTATTTCTTAGAAAATTCATAAATGTGTTATTATAAAACTCTCTACCCTCATCAGTCCACAATTTTTTAGGTTTTCTCTTACTTTTATTAAATATCTGTTGAAAGGCTAACATAAGAGTATTACCTGTTTTGTTTTTTTAAAGGGACAACCCACGCATATCTACTCCTCAAATCAATAACGGTTAAAGCATACTTGTACCCCATATCATTATTGAGTTCAATCAAATCAGCGGACCAGATATCATCAACTTCCTTGGAATAAACCTTCCTTCTATGAAACTTTGTGAATATTGGTTTATGTAATTCATCAGCTAATTGTTCTTCAGTCTTAATGACATCATTAGAGCCTACAAGTTTTTTGAATTTCCAAGCCCAAGTTTTGATTTAGTACTGATCATCTTCTTCACGATGAACCTATCAACTTTTTCTTTCAAGGTTGGATTTTGTATCAGAGACAAATTATACAACATTTCACTATCGGCTTCATGCTTTTCTTCCAACGTTGTGGTATTCCCATAATCAATATCATGCCTCATGCACACTTCATCAACCCGATTGATGGATTTACTCCATGGTTTAGGATTGTCTGCCTCATCCAATCTTTTATCCAAGTTTGTGTCTGGACCACAGAAAGAATACCCTGAAAGATGTAATTCCCCTGGTTATCCAGTAGTTGTAAATTTACTTCCTGATAAAAACTTTTGTATATCTCCTCCACGTTTGTGTTTGGAGATAAATTGACTCTTTTTTGAACCACACACCAAACATGTACCTTTTTGTATAACCCTATTATTTTTACTTTTAAAATATGAGATATTTTTAGTGTTAGTTTTCTTTTTACATTTAAGACAATATCTCATTTATTTTTGAGAAAAATTCCTCCAGAGTGCAAAAACCTTTTTAGTTTCCAACATGCACATTTGAATCTTAATTTTTAAAACATAAAGAATCCTTAGAAATGTCTTCACTCTCTCCTCCATTTATTTAAGAAAAAAAAATGAAAAACTTAAATTAAAGTCAACATCTTTCCCTTGAAAACGATGACAAGTCTTGTCGAAAATATTTCTAATAGACTTGTCAATTCTTTGTTTTCCTCCTCGGTGCGTTGAGATTCATTTATTTTCTGTAATATCCCCAATCTTTTTAAAATCTCACTGGTTTCCATATTTTGACATTTATTTATTCTCTCTTTCCTCCATCTCCTCCTTCTCTCTCTTCTCTCTCCTCCTTCTCTCTCTTCTCTCTCTCCTCCTTCTCTCTTTCCTCCCTCTTCTCCTGTCTCAGTTTCTTCAACTCCTTCCTCGTCCCTTACTATCCTTGAATCACTTACACCCCATAGAATATCATACATATATTCATCAGGATTTCTTGTTATTCCTGTATCCAAAATAATTTTTTTACAACAAGAAACCAATAAAATTTATGCTGAATTTCTAAAAGAGCCTTACGTTTTCTTAACTTTATAATTTTTTCATTATTTAACATTTCAATTAAATCCAAAGTTGTCGGTTTATCAACATCAGCATAAAGCCAATCTTTTATTGAAAATACCTCATTCTTATGTTGTAGAACATATTTATTAAAATACCGAATACCCTTTTCTTGAAGGTATGCTTGGACACAGAAATGATAATTTTCTTGAAGCCTTCTTGCCATCATTTATGTATTCGAAATATATGACAGAATAATATTATGACACGAAACACCTCCCCATCTTCCCATAGTTAAATCATTTTGTATTTCCTTACTTATTATATATAATCCTGTTTTTTCTGTTTTCATGATATAAACTAGGGCAAAACCATTATTATATTTACCCTTATTAAATTATTTTATTTGTTGTTTACTAATCGTGCTTCCACAAAACTCATTATCTGTACCAAGTGGATAATATTCTTCCTTACGAGACTGATTTAATTGTTCCAGGTCTTCTAGGTCAATTTTAAATGACCAATTATACCCTAAATCATTCATATCATACCCCCATTGCTCTATTCTCATACAAACGATACACCCATCTTTATAAAAATATATTTTAATTGGAACTGTGAAGTCTGTATGACCTGGAGATAAAATCAACAATTCTATATCTTTGGACTACACGGTCGTTTTATTTAAGGATATATATTGTGATAAATCACTTAATCTCACAAAGTCATTCGCGTCAGTCTGGCTTGGATAATTTATTAATTTCTAAGCATTTTTCATATGATTATTTTTTGTTATACTATATTTCTGTCATTCAGCCTGTGCCTTTGAGTAATAATTTGATAAATCAATATCCAGTTATTGGGATACACCAAAGATAGAATCATCTTTACCAACATAAGTCATTTATATTAGATTAAAAATAGTCATAAAATTTTTTATTTTTGTTGAGTTGAAATAACACATATAGACATAATTGACCACGACACTTGCAATTTAATTCTTGGACTTGAAATGTTTGATAAACACTATTCTGTAAGAATTTTATGACATCCACAGGTGGTGGAAGACCAAAACTATCAAAATAATATTTGTCTTGACTATTAAAAATACAAACCCAATGAGAACCTTTCCCATTATTATCTTCTAAGTTCATAATAATATTCTTTGTATGTTTAGGCATGTTTGTTAATTCATCTCTCATACAAATAACCACATTATGAATTTTTAATTTCTTACAATATTTGACAAGTTGTTAAATTGATGTTGTATTCTTTCCAAATTCTTGAAACCACTCATCAATGCTCATTTATTTATTAGAAAGATATAATCCATTAACCATTTTTATTAATTTTACACCTGCTTGTGCGACAGAAGAAAGCATATCTCCAACTAACAATCTCGCTTTATCAGGCAGACTTTCAAGTATTTCAGCAAAATCTACAATTACACCACCTCCACTAATTTGTTTCTCCAACTCTTTGTTACGTCTTTCCAATTATTTTTGAGCCCGGAGTTGAGCCTTCCTTTCGTTGGAAGCATTCACCGTTGTTGAAATACCACCCGTCAATGCTCCAGCCACACTTAAACCAGAAAATAAAGGAATTAGAAATGGGAGAATTCCTCCACTCGTCTCTCTTATTGAATATTTTTTCAACATTGGTTTTGTCATTTTAATTTTAAGTGAGCCAGTATCTTTCAAGATTTTAACCTGTTCTCTTGTGAGCAAAACATCAATTCTTACTGCTCCTTTTCTCTGAACTGTAGTAACTTTAATCATTCAAGGCTTTTGATTTTGAACACAAGATGTTAGTTTATGAAGATTGATTTGATTAACATATACCCCAGTTGGTACTTTACCACTCATTTATTTAACAAAAAATTATGTGAGACTAATCATAACACCGTTATCTGTTTTAATCTGTAATTCTGTTTCTTCCCAAAGCAAACAATATGTATCAACTTCTTCACTCTCTGCTCTTTCAATGTATAGGGAAGTATCCACTCGATTAGACTTTATAGTTTCCTTTTGAGCGCTGAGATCAAACGCATAGATTGTACACAAACTTTAAAATGCTGTCATATCCAAAATAGGTTCTTTATTTCCATTACTTTCACACACCTTTTGGTAAGACTTGTATGCTTTAGCAAAATCATTTTTTTCCCAATTAATTTCCAATCAATCTCATGGATAAAATGTTCCATTGAGAGAAACACGAAAGTGTTTCACCTTAGCATTATCATTCAATGCATTATTTTTATCAGTCTCAGTATCACCATCTGGTTTTAAAAAAAATGATCCACAGATATCGTGGCTTTCCTTCCAGAACACCCAAAGTCCATGTGTAAGTGGTTTGGTTTCTTTTGACGTGTTGACATCTTCTTTTAAGCTATGATACATTGAGTGGTTTCTTTGAGTTAAGTCTTCGATTTAACATCTCTTCTGTTTTAAGATTCGGAAAATATTCACAAGTATACCAACTCATCAATTACAAATTTATTCTGATCACCCAACGCACTAGCAACACCAAAAAGTAATCTATTTTCATTATCATTCCTTTGTAGTTGAAATCTAATTTGAAGACCATACAGAACTTTATCATGATCACAAAATCCAAATATACCTTTAAGATAAACTGCCATAAGTTAAACTATTAACTGATTTTGTATCATCATTATGCATTCCTTTCCTTTGACTATATCCAGGGTCTGTGTTTGTTCCCGTTGACATATCTATATATTAATACTGAAGGACCAATTGTGTGCTCCTCTTCGCGGTCGCGTAACGTTTTTCTCGGTACTGTGACCTGGACTGAAAGAAACATGGTACCTGTAAGAGTGCATCGCACATAGTGGCAACAGTCAAACTTCAACTCTGAAGCAGAATAAACACTTTTCGTTTTACATTCGTTTACATGGCGACGTGTGACGTCACCGCTGAGAGGCGTCACGACGTCATGACATCATCGGTCATTCGCTGACGTCATTACGTCTGTCGTCGACAGACCGCTACCGCTGAGAGCTGTAATTCCACTCCTCGAAAATAGCTTCTGCAATGTAAAACCCTCTTCTGCACATGCTGACTACCTCAGAATGTGAATTTCACACAAAAAATGTAACAAGAAACATTGTATTTTCTATATATGAATACTGAAGGACCAATTTTGTGCTCCTCCTCACGGTCGCTTCACGTTTTTCTCGGTACTGTGACCTGGACTGAAAGAGACTTCGTACCTGTAAGAGTGCATAGCACATAGTGGCAAGAGTCAACTTTCAACTCTGAAGCAGAATAAACACTTTTCGTTGAGACGGGGGCGAGGAGTGAAGAGGCGGGGGTGGGGGATGAAGAAACGGGGGCAGGGAGTGAAGAGGCGGGGGTGGGGGACGAAGAGACAGAGGCAGGGAGTGAAGAGGCGGGGTGGGGGATGAAGAGACACGGGCGAGGACCGAAGAGGCGCGCGGCACGCCAAGCAAATTTTTGGGCGGGGGTAAGCAAATTGAAAGCGGGAGATGGGGGGGGGGATTGGGCAGGGGTTGAGTGGGGGGGGCTGGGGTGAATTAGGCCGGGTTGAGTGTGAGGGGGTGGACAGGGGGCGGAGGCCCAGGGGCAAGTGGGGCGGGGAATCAAGAGACGGGGGACGGGGAGTGAGTTTTGCCTTTCTTAATTTCTTTTATTGCTTGTAATTTATGATTCCTTTTGGGCATCATTTATACTCTTTATAGCACCTGCTACATTTCCCACAGCAGAAGCAGTTGAACCAATTAGATCTTTATGTTTAAAAATAGTTGAACAGATACCCATGAGAGTATCAATTACCCCATCTCCTCTAAATTGATATCTGACACCCCATTGTCTCTTAGGTTAATAGTATCCTCTACCAAGATACATACATTCACCCTTGTAGTATGGGGAAAGGAACATCCCATCCCCTGTAATTATTTTATATTTTCCCAACTCGTGTTTCCTCACAATAACCACCGTATTTATTTATTGGAAAACTTCACGTAGGTGAATTCTGATGGATATAACTTCTCCATTAAAAGAAATCATACTGTTACGAATTCTGGCCCACCCGGCGTGCGATTGGCCACGTAACTCGAATCGCAACCGCGTCGCCCACCGGACGGACAATTCAGTCATGACCCTCTTGGAACTACCGCCAGGTGCCAGTCACGGGTGGGGGTTTAACCTCACCACGATCATGCCAATTGCCCACCCGCACAGGATATGGTTGCTCGCCAAATTTGACCTACCGAAGTACCTGCGCGAGTGGTCGACCGGGCGATCGTACCTTGCCACAGGTCGGCCTAGGACACGAACCGCTTAAGCGGTCCGTTCCGTGCTACAGTGATAACCGAGCGGTGTTATCGCCGACCTCGACGGATCAGATTCTCTTCTTTACCTGGGTGTTCAAAACCCATTACTAATTTATTCCGCGATTCAAGATGGCACTTTCAATGGGGAAAGAGACGACAAACGGGATACATTTCACACAAAGACATTTATTACAAAGCACATATTGCACACACAACACAAGCAAGGAATCATGCAATATACAAGCACATAGAAGCAAAAGCAATACCACCGACTATGAGCAATGTACAGTCACTTACACAGGTCTAACTTATAGGGACACAGCGCCACAGCAGTCATACAAAACAAAAGGAAAGACCCCCTCATAGGCAAGGGGGTAGACGGGGTTCATAAACCTTTATTGTCGTGAGCCGTGGGTGACCGAATAGGCCCGCGAGACCGTGCTGGTTACTTGCCCCCTCGAGGGGCGACGGTCGGCGAGCCCTCTCCGGCACTCTCCTCTCGTGCGCGCCTCGACCCGGGACCACTGCTCGCAACCCTCACGACTTGGCGCCCAGAGAGAGAGATGAGCCTTCGACGATCCAGAGCCCACTTTGACGATCCAGAGCCCAACGAGTCCAAACACGACGTCCCAGGCAGGAGAGAGAGGAATAATCCAACGCAATGATCCAGGCAGGAGAGAGGAAGAATCCAACATGATGATCCAGGCAGGAGCGAGGAGAGCTCAAACACGACGTCCACCAGGCAGGAGAGAGAGAGAATCCAACAGGACGATCCAGGCAGGAGAGAGGAAGAATCCAACGCGATGATCCAGGCAGGAGAGAGGAGAGCTCAAACACGACGTCCACCAAGAGAGCGAGCCCGCGCGTGGTCCGCCCTTCACTCCTCCCCGTTTTGGCTCCGCCTCTCCTCTAGCCCTTTCGAGAAGCTCCTCGAAAAGGGTCGTTCCCTCCTCATGGCCGCCTCACACCCCCGTATCCACCAATCGCCAGCGAGCTCTCACAGCCTCTCCCGTCAACCCCGGCGCCGCACAAAAGGCGGGAAAACTCGCCCGCATTGTAGGCCTTTCACGGGGCCTTCATTTGAAGTCTTCGGACGGTCCAAAATAATGATAGAACAGAAAAATGGCTATCTCAAAGAGTCGCAGCCTGATGAATCACACGAATTCCCTTTAAACAACGGTGGGGAAATATCTGCAAATAAACTTAGCATCATAACTGATCTCAGGACCCTTTATGGTGTATTGCAAATTTCTACAGCCGTAACAATACGATTATCTTGGTCGGTTATCCTAAAATTTACTCTGTGTATAGTTTTTCCTGACACAGAGAGATAAACCAGATTTTTGGGTTCCATATTGAATTTATAACCAATTGAGGTTGAGTATGCGCTGAATTAAAATATTGTATTTGTTCTTATTCCATCATTATAAGCACCATCAATCAAATCAGAGTGAATTAATACCGAATTTATTCCTGAGGATATTTGAATGACATTATCACTGTAAAACATCCCATTAGTTTCAATCTTTTTTGAGGAGAAACCCAATAACTCTCAAAATGAATTATCAATTGTGAAATCAACCTTGTAGTTATTTTTAAGTTTAATCGTTGATTTTGAAGTGTGTTTTTGAATATCTATGACAATATTTTTTGGTTCATCACCCTGTTCTTTCATAAGACGAACAATTTCGGAAGATATTTGAGAAATCTCATATGCTCCAGGTGAGACTGTTATCGTTTTGTATCCACTTCCCGGATTATAACTAAACTTTTCATTTTTCTCGGTAATATTAAATAAGGTATTATAAGTTTCCATGGACAATAAAGATGCTTCATATTCTTTTGTTGTGTCAAGTTGTAGTGGGTATGGGAATGAAGATGTGTTGTCGCTTGTTGTGAAATTAAAACGAAGGATTGTGCTTCTCATCTTATTTAATGTTGTTGTTTGTCTTTCGGATGCTCCCGTTAAGGCCCAGTCACACCTTGACGTTTTAGCCAACGTATGCCGATTTTTGAAAAATTTGTCTAAAACGCTGGCACACGTTGAATACGTTATGGGTAAGTTTTGATAACATTGAGAGCACGCTGGAAAACACTGCCATACGTAGTTGCACGCTGGCTTTAAACGTGTACTTTTGGTTGTCCTCAAATTTTTGCATGCTTGAAATTTCACGACGTATGCCGGCGTACGACTCACACGTTCCACTACGCTGGCCATAAGTTGTAGGCACGTTATAAGATCGTTGACAGACGTCAACACATGTTACTTTTAAGTTAATCATAAGTTGAGACACGCCGAGGTAATGTTTAGCGTACCCGAAACTTATTCCTAGCCTATGAGTAACGTGTTGTAGACACGTTACGCGATCGTTGACACACGTCGTCACACGTTACTTTTAAGTTACTCATAGGCTGAAAGACGTCGGTATAATGCTTAGCATGCCTGAAACTTATTTATAACCTATCAGTGACATGTTGCTAACACGCTACGCGATCGTTGACACACTTCGACACTCCTTGCTTGAAAGTTACTTACACGTCGAATCATGCCGAGTTATTGTTTAGGGCAAAAGAGGCTTTTATCTAACCTATGAGTGACGTGCTTTGCACCTGTGTGTAACGCACCTCCGCCGCATACTGGCGTATATAGACGTATTTGACGTTTACTGGATGACTACAGAACTTAACGAATGAGTTCCCAACCTACAGATACCAGATAATAATGTAATGGCAGCGATTAGGGGAATTGGTAAATAAAAAGGGGTTTCACAGGAGGAACCCGTCATTGTTGCAGACTACATAGCGAGTCCATGTCCATGACATTACGAGAGATGGAGTATCCGGCAACGATGACACTACAATATCTACCTGTCCTCCAACATCAGCATACCCTCATCGATTTGGCACTGCACCAGTTGCGTGCCAATAGAATCGAGAGAAGAAGACGTGAACCGAGGAGAAGGTACTGGGTGACACCATGGATCGGGATTTGATTTGCACCAATAAGATTTGCACTGATAAGATTTGCACCGATAAGACACCAGTTGATTTGCACCGATAAGAACAACGTTGAGTGTAAACAATTGCGATTGTTTGGTGCAAGCGTCTATTTTCAATAGTGGAGTTTGAGTGAGTTAGCACGTTGAATAGAAACGCTTCAAATTTCCGAGCGCCAGCGTCAAAAAACAAAGGCGAGTGACAGCAATTTAAATCGTTCATTGTAAACAATTGAAATAGTTGAGTGGCACCGTTTAAAAGTCGTTGAGTGTAAAAATAATCCAATTGTTGAGCACAAGCGTCTACTTTCAATAGTGGAGTTGCAGCCATTTAAATCTTTGAGTGGCAGCCTATGAATAGCAAACCCCACGTCACCGGCAAAGATAAACTGCCGCACGATATGGATAAGTTAGGCTATCGTTGGGCATAGGTTATGAACGCCGGCTACACGATAATTATTCGTTGGTGTACCGTATCTATAAGGTATCGAAGCGCTCTATGTACATTATTAGTACCTTGAGCATTTGTCCAACTCGTTATGAATACACCTAAAATGTAAAAACAAGCCATAGCTCATTGTTGAAAAAACCCCCAAAAAAATTAGCCGCGAAGAACTTCGAACAATGGTGCAAAGATGTCTCCTACCCGTGGACACGCGGACGCAAGGAGGATCCATCATCACCCACACCCTCCCCATCACACTCACCTACTACTGCCAACATGAACAAACTACTACTAATACTGATACTGATACTGATACTGATACTGTTACTGCTGACATGGACATCGATTCAAAAAGGAGTCGAAAACACTGATGGGTTCCCCCTTGTGAAGACCATTTTTATATACCAATTCCCCAAAACGCTGGGAACACATCATTATATGGCAGTTGTAAGTTAGAAACACGTTCATTTAGTTTTTTTGTCGACCGGAAGACGTCAATGGAATACGTCTACATACGTCAATGTGCGTTGGGACTACGTAAAGAATTGGTTCAAAGCACGTCAAACATAAGTTAGAAATAAGTTTCGCGTAAAAAAGACATTACCGCGACGTGTTTCGACTTATGAGTAGCTTACAAGTAGCCTTTGTCGACGTGTGTAAGCGTCCGCATATCGTGTGTACAACTTATTCCCATCGCATGCGGAACGTGTGTCATACGCCAAGTACGTCGTAAAATTTTGAACATGTTTAAAATTACTTGACGTACTCCACTTAATACGACGTATGATAGCGTACTTTAGCGTTCTATTCACGCATACCAAACTTACCCATACCGTATTCGACGTGCGCCAGCATTTTAGACGCATTTTTCAGAGGTTGGCATATGCTGGCAAGTCGCCAAGGTGTGACTGCGATGTTGACACTTCCATTTCTGCGGCGGTTAAGATTTGAATCGTTGTGCGTCAGCCTTTTAATAGGCTACGTCACGTCATCGTCCGCAATACGTGCAGCGCACTATGCATAAGTTAGACTATCGTTGGGCATAGGTTGTGTTGGCCGACAACAGGTTCAGCATTCGTTGGTATAAGTTAGCTATAACACAACGAAACGTTCTGTGTCTGTTACTAACACGTTATACACAAGACCAAGTCGTTATGAATACGTCCGAATCTATTAAAAAAAAACATCAAAGTTCAACGTAAGCCAGCGTTTTACATACATTTTAATACGTTGCCATCGCTGGCTAAAACGTCAAGGTGTGACGGGGCCTTTAGGGGTCGCCACAGCGGATCGTCCTTTATGATCCGCATACTGATTTGGCATAGGTTTTACGCCGGATGCCCTTCCTGACGCAACCCTGGTCGCCTCTTATGACACAGGGATAAGGATTGGGTTTCGCCATGATTCTGGACTGCCCTACGCCCTCTCATAGCGTGGCCCGGCGCAGAGCTCCTGTCCTCAAGCGATCCTCCAACCCAAGCCTCCAAGTAGCCGGATTACAGGCGCACGCCACTACGCCCGGTATTCTCATCATATTTAATATGAGATAAAATGTCTTTATATTGGTATTTATTAATTATTTTCATGTTCATTCACTGGCCTAAAATGGCTGATGCTTCATTAAAACAATTATTTCCAGCCTTCTTACTACCTAAAAACAATAACGGTCTATTAATTAATTGTGATGGGTCATTTGGAAGAAAACTAACACCTGAACCAAGGATACTTAAAGCCTCAATAATGTGTTTCTCCTTCTCATTCTTCCTACTTTTACCAGAAAGAATAACCCTATAATTAAGAGTGTCCAGGAGATCAATATATACTCTATCATCATTATTTTTCATATCCAATGGTTTATCAATATACTTTGATTCATCCCTCACAGTTGAACTTCCTCACAGTTGAACTTGCATCTTTTGTGAGAAGAAACATTAATCTCAGAGTTAGTTTAACAGGGGGTTGAGCAGAACTCAAGAACTTTAATTCATCATTAAATATCAATACCTTTTCTTGAACAAGATGAAATATTGCTGGTTGTTCTGTTGGAATGAGCCTTGCTTTGGTTTTTGAATACGCTGAATATTCATTGTTTTGAAGAGCATTCACAATATAATCAGGGGGTTGATTAATCTCTTCCAGTTGTTGAAATAATCCTTCATCATCATATTCTAATTCTCCGATATGCTCTAATTCTTGCTCCGTCATTTGACTGAAATCTTTAAACATTTGAAGTTTTTTTAGGAGTATATTCTATTGTGGGAACTGTGGAAACATGTACAATTTTTTCTTGGGAAGTTTTTAAAAGTGGTTAAAAAAATTTCTCTTGTTTTCTTTCAAATGCTTTTTCACCCGTTAGTTTCTGTCTGCATTCCTTGTTTATGTCTTCCTGTTGTTTTTCAACTTTTGAAACCAACTCTTGATATACATTAAAATCTTCTTGCTCTTTTTTCACATCCCTTTATTTATTGGAAAATATCATTTAATGAATTGTAAAGATGAACAGGGAAATTTTCCTTTTATTCATCAATAAAGTAGATGTGTTCAAATAAATCCTTTTCTTTAAATATTTCATCAAATTCTTTATTAACATTGATACGAGTTGTAATTTCTTCTTCACTAATACTTGTATCTCTGCTTTTCATATGTTTGCGTTGAGTTTCCTCATCAACATCAAAACCGAATGATAAAATCTTAAGCCTGCTCAGATGTTTAATAATTTGTCTTGTTCCTTCTGGATTAGTTTCTAATATCCCAAGACCACAAGATTTTAGTTTCTTTAAGTCACTCTTACAATGTGAATATTTTGTTGTCCCAAGAGAAACCTCCTCAAATATTTGACCTTCATTCCTCAATCGCATATGTTCCTCTACTGAAATATAGTGATAATTATCTTCACCTTTTACTTCTCCAGGTCTTATTGCTCTCGTTGTTGTTGTTGATACAATGTGTATCATGGGGTGTTTTGTAAGTAAATTTACAATATTCTCATTTGTACTATACAAGAACCTTGATTTATGAAAGTTTTTCCCAGAAGCAGATTTACCCACAAGATTTATAATAATAGTTTCATTTATATATGTAAATTGTTTATAAAACAAAAAATATATCCATTAATATCTCATCTTGTTTCACAACAATATATTTATATTTTTCAGTCGTGTGCTTCATATAATCCACAAATTATTTTTTACTACATAATGTAGAACAATTATCTCTCCAAAAATTATTTGTATCTATTGAATTTAACTTGAATAAAATAAAAGTATTAGCATTGTTTCTGATGGAACGATGAGGAAGTTGAAAGTTTGCTTGACTAAGATAAATACAATTACAAGAAGAATGTCTCCCTCTTGTGTAGTCGCTGTCCATTACCGTTTGGTTTTTCTCATTAACACAATCATCAAAGATAACGAGGTTCTTTTTTGATATATCCAAATCTTGAGGAGACGGTATATCATCCGTGTTATCACTAAGAATACAAGTTATCGGTTTTGATTTCTTTTTATATCTCTGTGTATCACAAAATAGTTGGATTACATCTTCAATGTTATAATCATTTAGATTGTTTTGAAGTTGAAACAAACCGATTATATCTTCTTTTTGAAGACCAGCATTAAAATCTTGTGAGAGTAGTTGATACTCTGGTTGAAAACTTGACTTTGTGAATATTATTAAATTATCTATACCTAAAAAGTTGGGAGTACGGAACATCTTTAAAAGTAAGCAGGTTTTTCCACATCCGCTTGAACCAAATATCAGACATCTTAATGAATTTGGGAGATTTTTATGGTTGCTAAATTTTATCTTATTTTCCCAAATGGGTAAAAAAATCATTCATTTATATATTTGGAAAACAGTTTATTTAATTTATTATTGGCATTTTTAGAAACTCTATATTTTATCCTAAGTTCAGGTTTAATTTCAAGATAATCCATTTTTTATTTATGCACTATCTTGTGTTGATATTTCCCTGAAAATAACAATCCTTTGAACATTTCTCTAATACGTTCAGTTTCTTCACTTGTAAGGAAAGGTGTGTTATCACCCTCATACTTTACATTCATTTCTCTAATCAATCTTGTTAAGTAATTCATTTTTGGTGTAAATCTAAAAGAATTATTTTCCTTTTTATATTTTATATTTTTATTATCATTAAGGCCTAAGTCACATTTGCTCTACGGCGAGGATACGGCGGCCGCACACCCTCTGAATTGACAGAAACGTGCGGCGGCCGCAGAGTTTCTGCGGTGGCCTCAGGGCGGCCCTACGCCCTTTGGCTATCTTTTACAGGCCGTAGGGGTTGCCGTGGAATTATAGAGCGGAGTTATAACTTTTTTCATTTCTACGTTCGCCGTAGCAATTCGACAAGCCGAAACAAAAGAACTGGTAAAAAAAGAAAAGAAAAAAAGAACCCACTCGTTTCCGTCCGTCTGGCTGTACGTTCGCCTTAGGGCCCCCCTGCGGTCACCTTGCGTCTGCCTTGAAAATTCTATGGCCACAGCAGGAATGCCCAAAGGTCACCGTGCGACATCAAATCAAAGACCGTACAGCACCCCCACGCTTTGGTCTCCACAATTTATAAATACGCCGTGCGGCTACCCGAAAAATAAAAACATATGTGACTGCTACATTGTGTGATTGTGGAAATACTGCGGCCGCCCTATAATTGCTAGTGGCCGTAGATTTTGTAAACCCCACAGCCGCCGTAGCAAATGTGACTTAGGCCTAATTAGAAGATAATCACAGAATATACATTGTTTATAGGCTTTTGACCCTGTGTTTAATCCCACTCTATCACATGCAGGACAATTCTCAAATTTGTCATATGGAGAATCAGGGAATTCAAGAGGCTCAAAATCGAGTAAACTATTCATATTTATAAAGTAAAACCTTACTAAATTAAAATTCATCTTCGGTATCATCTTCGGTACTTTCAGAATCATCTATAAAACTACTTTCATAACTATCGTTTGAACACAAACTCTCGGTATCATAACTATCGTTTGAACGCAAACTCTCAGTATGATAACTGTCATCACTCTCATAATCTTCAAAATCTTCAGTTGAATAATGACTCATATTTAATTAGTAGAAAAAAACATTACCATCTATATCTATATACTTTTTTTCATTAACAGATTCAACTACTACATTTTTAATATTACAGGTAATTTTAAAATGATCCTTAACTACTACTGAATGAAATGTCATTTCGCCTGATATATTAACATCCTTTATTTCATCAGGATTTACATCTTTTGGGTTGTTGAAAAAAATACAAATTTCTCCTTGTATATTACAGATTGTCTTATCTTTTCTTTCAAAAGCTTCATCCATGAGGTTTTTCTTTTTTGATACTTTTTCTTGTTTCATTGCTTTTTCTAGTTTTGAATATATTGCCAGAAGGAGAGGAGAAACTTTTGTTCGAGATAATTTAATTGATGTTCTTCCAGATATACTAAAAGCCCTTCCACTGAAGGAAATTGAAGAACTCATATTATTTACCATAATTGTTTTTATATTTATCTTTATTCAATTTTACATCCTCGACATATTTCTCAGTATCTTTTGCAAATGAAGAGATTGATTGAAACTTGTCTTTTGTGTCTTGATACATTGTATTTATTAAGTGAAAAATGTTAGAGGATAAAATGGTTTTTAGCCTCGATTCACCTCTAAATTAAATGCAATTTTAATTAAGAAAATTTTAGTTAAAGTAAAGTTTTATTATATAAATATGGTGAATACAACGTACTGCGATGTTTGTAATCATGAATATAAATATTATAAAAAACACCTTCAAACCAACAAACACACATTCAATCTTTTCAGACAAATATCTCCACTTGACCAAGAAACAAAACAATGTGATAATGATATTCTTAAAAAAAATTATAATAAACATCTTCAATCACGCAAACACAAGAACAATGAAGAAAGGGAGGATGCCACTAAATTCTCCATTGAAAACACTGATGAAGCATTTAAAGGACATATAAAAATAAGATTGTTTCGCTTTCAAGACCCTGGACCATCTTCAATCATGGAAGCTGTTGATATGGTTAAACAAAGTATTAAAACTATAATTAAAAACACATTAAGTGAAATTAAAACCTTGAAGTTTTATATGGGAGTAAAATTGAATATGGTAAGACAAGGTGATGAAACTACTCCCTCTATGAGGACAAACCCTCACTTTAACTTATCATTTCAAGATTTTGTAAGATGTGATGTTTACGATGAACTCCAGAGACAAGAACAAGATGTTGATAACACTGTAGTAGGTAGTGGATTTGCTATTACAAAAATAATCTTTTTGGATATACACATCTTAAAATCAGATCCTCTTCAAGCTTCTTCATATATTGATTTACCAAAAGAGATAAAACTGAAGAAAGCGGTCGTTAATATTCAAAACAAAGATAATAAATGTTTTCTATGGTCTGTTTTTGCTCACTTACATCCTCCACAATGGAATTCTGAAAGGGTTGAAAATTATAAGAAATACGAGAACACATTAAATGTTAAAGATTTAAAGTTTCCAATGTCATTGAGAGATATTTCTAAATTTGAGAAAATGAATAATCTATCTGTTAATGTATATGGATTAACGTATACAAACAAAGTTCAGATATTAAAAATTTCAAGCAACTATAAAAATGATGAAACACATTGACCTTCTCTACTTTACTTCAAAGGAAAAATCACATTGTGCTTTCATCAACAATTTCTCAAGATTAACCAAATCACAACTATATAAGAGAAAATGTAAAACGTATCCTTGTAAGAGATGTCTCAACTCCTTTCACACAAAAGAACGATTAAATCAACATTTGAAATATTGTTGTAATCATAAATCAACCGTAATCAATTTTCCAAAAGCAGGTTCAAACATATCATTCGAAGATTTGAACAAATCTATAAAACATCCGTTTGTGATATATGCTGATTTTGAAAGTATCCTTGAAAAGATAGACTGTTTCTCCAAATCCAAATAAATCATGCACAAATAAATACCAAAAACATACTCCTGGTGGTTTCTGTTATTATATCAAATCATCTGTTGGTGATGAATACAACAAGTTAAAACTTTATAGAGGAGAAGATGCCTCAGAGGAGTTTGTAAGACGATTGGAAAAAGATTGTATAAGACAAAGAGAAATAATGGTGAAAACCTATAAACCAATACAATGTCACTAACAAAGGAAGAGAAAAAGGAATTTAGAAAGAACAGTATCTGTCATATTTGTGATGAGGAAATTGAGGGAGAGGCCAAGGTTAGGGATCACTGTCATCTTACTGGTAAATATAGAGGTCCAGCTCACTCTTGTTGGGTGGTCGCTAGAGTACCCTTATTGTTGGGTTTTCCGTCTGTGTGTGTGTGCGTGTGTGCGTGTGTCTGCAACGCGAGGCTCCGCAGCACAAACCAGCAAACCTATTTCGATGAATCTTGGCGATAAGGTGCCATATGAGCTGGGAGTGTGCGTGTTTGAGTTTCGTTGCTAGTTGCTATGCAGTGGCCGAAAAACCGTGTGCGGTATTTTCAATACTTGTCCTACAGTTTTGAATGTGGAGAAATGAGACTTTGGAATTAAACACTTCGAGATATTTAGAAAATTGTACTCGAGCCGATTTTTGATTTAGGTTTTATTTTTCAAATGGCAGTCCTTCAAAAATCGGGTGTCTATTTACCGTCATTTTTTTTGTCGAGTTTTCCGTGTGTGTGTGTGTGTGTGTGTGTGTGTGTGTGTGTGTGTGTGTGTGTGTGTGTGTGTGTGTGTGTGTGTGTGTGTGTGTGTAACGCGAGGCTCCACAGCACAAACCATCAAACCAATTTCGATGAAACTTGGCGAACAGGTGCCATATGGGCTGGGAGTGTGCACGTTTGAGTTTCGTTGCTAAGCAACCACCCGATGCTATGCAGCGGCCGAAAAACCGCGTACGGTATTTTCAATACTTGTCCTACAGTTTTGAATGTGGAGAAACGAGACTTCGGAATTAAACACTTCGAGATATTTTGAAAATTTTACTCGAGCCGATTTTTGATTTAGGTTTTATTTTTCAAATGGTAGTCCTTCAAAAATCGGGTGTCTATTTACCGTTATTTTTTTGTTTGTTTGTTTGTATGTAATGGACAGCTCTGGAGGCCAAAGGAGTCATCCGATTTTGATGAAACTTGACAGGTAGGTTCATACCAGGATCTCATTCTATGCTTTTGAGCACCGTTGCTATGGACACCACCATTGCCTAGCAACGGGACTTTGAAATGTTTGAAAAATCATAAAAAAATAATTTTTTCGAAAATCAAAAAGGTCTTCCAGGCTTTTGTGTGTACTATAATCAACCTCTGTCAAAAAATTTCAGCCCGATCCGTCAAAAACTATGACGTATGCAATTATGTCGTGACCACCCATGTCGCCTACCGGCTTGTTGTAATATTAATTACAAACCTCCAAACTTTTTTCCCATCTTTCTTCACAACAATGCTCACTCTGACACACATCTATTTATAAATGAACTTTCAAAGACATTCGGAAATATTTTCGCCATTCCAAACACAGATCAAAAATACATCTCATTCACAAAAACAATTTATACATCCCCATAACCCATATCAGATTTCTTGACGCATACAAGTTTATGGGAGATTCATTATCTGCGTTAGCATCAAATATTAAAAACTTCCCGAGTCTTAAATCATATTTCTCAAATCAAGAAGAGATTGATCTCCTATCACAAAAGGGAATATATCCGTATGACTATATGGATTCATTTGAAAGGTTTAAATAAGCACAACTTCCTTCAAGGGAAAGTTTCTATGGTAAGTTGAATAATACTCATATTTCTGATGAAGATTATACACAAGCTAAAAAGGTTTGGGAGAAGTTTAATAAAAAGAATCTTGGGGAATATCATGATTTATATCTTAAAACTGATGTACTGTTATTAAGTGATGTGTTTGAAACTTTTAGAACAGTCTGTCATAATAAAAATTCTTATGGATTAGGCCCCGCTCACTATTACACAGCCCGGAGTTTGGCTTGGAGTGCTTTGTTAAAAATGACAAAACAAAATTTGGAATTAATCAGTGATACAGATATGCTTTTAATGATAGAGAAGGCTAAAAGAGGATGAATATCTCAAGTATGTTCCTAGAGATATGTATGCGAAAGCAAATAACAAATATCTTCCTGATTATAATAAGAATGAGGACAACTCTTACCTGATGTATTATGATGCTAACAATTTGTATGGGTGGGCTATGTCTCAATCTTTACCTTATGGGAAACTTAAATGGGTTAAAGAAAAACATTATGAAAAAGTTTTACTTGATATTGTTTTCTCCTCTCAAAAAAAATTGGATGAGGCTGAAGTTGGATATTATTTTGAGGTCGATTTAAAATACCCTGAAGAACTTCACAATAAACATAAAGACCTACCCTATGCCTCCGATAAAGAGAGTCCAAGAAAAGAATGGTTAAGTGATTACCAACAGTAATTTAATATAAAGGGTAAATCTTCAGAAAAACTACTTACTACATTAATTGATAAAGAAAGTTATGTTTTACATCAAAGGAACTTGAGACAATATTTATCTGCTGGGTTGAGAGTGAGGAAAATTCATAGGATTTTGAATTTTAAACAAAGCCCATGGTTAAAGAAGTATATTGATTTTAATACAGAAAAGAGAAAAAACGCAGAAACAGATTTTGAGAAGGACTTTTATAAATTAATGAATAATGCTGTATTTGGAAAGACTATGGAAAATGTTAGGAATCGAGAAAACATCAGACTTGCTACATCTTGGAAACAGGCATCAAAGTTAATAAACAAACCAAGTTTTGAACGGGTGGAGGTATTTTCAGAAAACTTTTGTGCTATTCATTTGAAAAAAAGAGAGTATTGAAAATTTTATATCTATTTATATAGGAATATCAATTCTTGATTTGTCAAAGTTGTTTATGTATGACTATTACTATAATAATTTCAAATTAAAGTACAAGGATAATGTGTCATTGCATAGACTCCAATAGAGAAGGACTGGAACCTCACGATCTCGGGGTTTGTAACTCGAGTCTGAAGGATAACTTGAGTCCGGGGCTAAAATGACTTCTAGAAGGGTTAGAGACACGATCTCGGGTTCCATATAAGGGTTTTTGAGGATGGTGAGTTCAACAGTGTCATTTTCCACACCACCTGAGGTCATCTTCAACGTCAAAAGGTCAAATTTCAAGGTCAAATTACTGAATTTTGGTATTTTTTGCCCGTTTTTGTGTTTAACTCATAGAGGAAAACTTCTGTAAAGTCTATGAAAAAACATGACATTGTGCACCTACTGCACCTACTTGCTGATTTCTATCATCGTCAACTAATGTATGTTTTGTTTGTTTCTCTTTCAGAAACTGTCCAGCTGGTGATCTCACAGGATCTTTGTGTTGTTTCCTGCTTTGGTGACAATATGCCACGTCGTTGCAGATGCTTTGGTTGTAGAGGAAACTATGATGGGACGCCTTATGTAAAGGTCATATCCTTCCCAAAAGATCCTGAGGAGAGGGAGAGATGGATATTGGCAATGCCAAATGAGAAAGAAAGCTTGAGGTGATTAAAGGAGATATATATATATATATATATATATATATATATATATATATATATATATATATATATATATATATATATATATTTGTGAGACACATTTCAATTGTGATTGGGTGTCAGTTAGGGGTGGCAAACGACCCAAAGAACCCCCATCAATATTTCTTGGAGTACCGAAATCAGCTTTGAAGCAGGTGACCTCAGCCCCACGCCCAACATCATCTTCTACGTCAGAATCAAGAGCTAAGAAGATGCATGCAGCTGATGAGGATGCAGACAATATCCAAGATTTCGACCACTTCTGTGCTAAAATCAGCTCCTATTTTCCTGGCCTTAACGTCATAAAAGACCAGGAAAACCTTTACCTATCAAGAACTGATGCTACTGGACAAACTATCAAGCAGTTCTTTCATTTCCAACAAGTTCACTCACCTTTTGGATTTCTATTTTTGAATAGAGTTGAGAAAGATGGCATTGAGGTGCCCAAACGACTTTTTCCTTTGCAGAAGAACAGCCTGCTCTCAAAATGGTCCCAGATTAGATCCATAACTGACCAGGTAAACATCTATGAATGCACAAGCAAGGAAATTCTTCAGCTTGTAATAAGCTAGCTCTGTTGGATGACTGAGGAACACGAGCTTCCTCATTTCAGCTTCCTTCTGTCGCAGCTGCATCTTATTTTCAAACCTCTTGATCGTCGCCGATTTGATACTGATACTATGATTTTCACAATGCAGCTTCACAACATATCACCCAGTGCATACAAAATGATTCGTCGATCCGGCTTAATCATTCAATCATCAACAAAAAAGGTAAAACAGATGCTTGCTAGTAGTCAGCAGGACTCCAACCTCAAAACCTTGTTCAACCAGCTGAAACCACAGCAGCGTTTGGTCAATTTAATGTTTGACGAGGTAAAGCTGGTCGAGACATTGCAATTTTCTGGAGGGCATGTTGTAGGATATGCTCAAAATGCAGCAGCGGGTGGTGAACACGAAATGCTTGCTTCACATGCTATGGTTGTTGAAGTTGCCTGCCATTTCGGTGGTCCACGCTATATTCTACGCATTTTGCCCTGCAAAAAACTAACTGCCGATCAGCTGAAGGAACTCCTTATCGAAGCTGCATCAGCTGTAGTTGGTGCTGGCGGTACTGTGATTTATTTGATATGTGACAATTGCAATACCAACAGTGGTGTTTATTTAAAACTTGGAGGACCAGGAAGTTGCCAAGTGCTGTCAATTCAAGAGCAATCTATGTTCTTAGTGTACGACTACGTGCACATATTCAAAAATGTTCGCAACAACTGGATTACTGTTGATGGCAAGACACTCTCATTTGTCGTAGATGCTAATGAGTACAAAGCTTACTGCAATGATATTCAGAAGGTTTATGAGATCGACCGGGCTACTCCTATTCGCTTAACCAAGCTAACGCACACCGCTGTTTTCCCCAAGCCCCTTCAACGCCAGAGCGCACCATTGGCATGCGAAGTGTTCAATGACAAGACTGTCACTGCTTTAAAGACCTTCAAGGATTCACTGGGCATCGGCGAAGGCACAATCATCCTCACCCAGATAATGAGTGAGTGGGTCAAGATGATGAACGTGAAAGACCGTTTCTCAGCTATCCATATGCGCGACCAATCCAGACAGCCTTGGACAGCAGACTGTACAAGTTTCACTAGGCTGGAGCAGGCCTGCCAAATTATATCTACCTGCGCATGGCAAGGAGGTGGTAGTCGTAAGCTGAAGCTAACCCAGCAAACTGCTGAAGCATTCACTGTGTCCACACGTAATAATGTGGATGCTGCCAAGTTGCTTCTGGCAGAGAAAGACTTTGACTACGTTCTTCCTGCTATATTTGCAGATGAAGCCTTGGAAAAGTTTTTCGGCCAAGCCAGGCAAAGAAGCGGTGGAAACTTCTACATTGACGTAGTTGACATTATGGCTGCAGCTAAAATTGTAAATTTGCAAACACTCATTAAGCATGACATTATGCCCGAATCTAGTTCTCGTGTGATTGATTGCGACAAGAACTGTAGAACTTCTATAAATCCAGATGAGCAAAGTGAACTCATTGACGAGATTACTCCTCAAGACACTCAGGATCTCTTGGGGTCTGACGATGCCCTTATGCATAAAGTAGTTTATTTGGCCGGACACCTTGTTCATAAATATGGCGATAGCACTAGTATGGAGGAGATCATTGATGATGAAGATGGTAACGAGGTGTCATCTGAGTTTTTAGATAATTTGAATAGAGGTGGATTGAGTGTGCCAACTATGTCAACCATCTTTTTTGTACATAATGCCTATAATTTGTATGACAAGACTAAAATACGTTGCTGATTTCATTTTGCTGAGCTGTTATCCTCTGTAGATGCACCTTTAGCTAGTAGTAATGCTGCATGTCCTCCTTTAGCTAACATTATATTGAAAGCTCATGTCCTCAATGCAAGTGACAAAGAAAACACTTTGGGATGCCTCAGGAAGCAAGAAAAGCTCTCCAACTAGTGATAGACATAGACATAGTTGTGATAGGCATAGTGTTGTGACATGCATATAATGTTTATGTAATACAATATATGACAATAAACATCAAAGTTTGACAGCTCTACACACTTGCATCTTATTACAATCAGCCATCTCTCACTGTTTATGAGTTAGACACAAAAACGGGCAAAAAAATACCAAAATTCAGTAATTTGACCTTGAAATATGACCTTTTGACCTTGAAGATGACCTCAGGTGGTGTTGAAAATGACACTATTGAACTCGCCGTCCTCAAAAACCCCTATAGGGATCCCGAGATCGTGTCTCTAGCCCTTCTGGAAGTCATTTTAGCCCAGGACTCAATTTGATCCTTCAGACTCAAGTTACAAACCCCGAGCATGGGAGGTTCCAGTCCTTCTCTACAGGGGTCTATGTGTCATTGTTATATTAGAAATAAAGACTGGAGATGTATATGAGGATATGATTGACAATATTGATATATGATACAAGTAATTATAAACCTGGTGATGTGTTGTTTTCATCAAATAACGAAAAGGTTATTGGTAAGTTTAAAGATGAATTGGGTGGGAAGGTTATGAGTGAATTTATAGGATTGAGATCAAAGGCTTATGCTTTTACATATATTGACAATAATATTGAAAGGTGTAAAAAGAAGTTAAAGGGAATAAAGAAAAAAATAAGAAATGAAACAATAAACTTTAAACATTATTACAACTGTTTAATCTTAAAGAAGGAAGAGTATAGAAAAATGAATAAAATAAGAAGTTATAAACATCAATTGTTTTCAGAAGAAATAAATAAGAAAGCATTAGGAGCTTTTGATGATAAAATATATATTTTAGAGAATGGAATTAATAGTCTCCCTTATGGTTATAAGTATAAGTGCTGAGGGACTACTACCGTCTTTTACTGATTTATAAATGATAGAACCAAGCAATAACCAAACCAAAGAGTGGAGATGTAATCAACCTTGGTACGAAAATGGAAAACATAAAGAATGTGAGAAATATCAAATAAATCTTATTGAAGAAATAACTGGGGTAAAAGTAGATAAAACAAATAAGCAGATAAATTTAATTACAAATAAGTTAGAGGATGTAAAGAAAAAAATTAATATCCTTGAATGGACTGAAAACTTTGATGGTTATCAATTAAACAATGGAAAAACAATTTACTATAATCTCAAAATGATATGTGGCTCAGTAGGTAATCAAACAAGAGCATTAAGAGAAGTTTATCATTTTATTTCTGCTCAAAGACATATAAACCAAGAACCAAGTTCTAAAATAATATTTGTGAACATACTCGATGGTGATGAATGTAATCGGAAAATTAATTTATTACCTCGAATAGAACATGGACAAATATTCATTGGCTCACTCTTTGAATGGAATGATAATATAAAAGAAATGTTGTTTTAATCAGTGTCTCAATGGGACAGAGATCTTAATTATAATCCCAATTTAAGTCAGTCCCTTAAGTTAGTCCCAATTTAACATTGGGGGGGGGGGTTGGAGGGTGGAGGAGGGGAAGGGGACAGAGATGAAACTCCTGGTTCGAGCTTTTGAGTCTTGAGACAGAGAGTTTTTTCAATTCATTTGTATTATCCCAGTCTCCTATTTAGGGGTTTAGGGGTTAAATAAGAGAGTTTTCCCTCATTCATTTGCATGGGAGAGGGGTAAATGGGGAGAAAATCAGACTCCTGTTTCAGGCTTTTTAACTTTAAATCAGTTTCCCCCTTTTCCGCATTCATTTGAATGACTGCACTAGAAGCCCCATTAATCTACTACTACTACTACTACTACTACATTAATCTACTATTTGTACCATATGCTTTTTAACCTTAAATCAGAGAGTTTCCCCCTTTTCCCCCATTCATTTGAATGACTGCACTCGAAGCCCCATTAATCTACTACTTATATAGCATAGTAATACTTCTTGATGCAATAAAAAATATAAATAAAAGTACACCTTTTTCATGTCTTTCACTTCATTTTACATCTTCATTTGGATTCACAGATACATGCAATATAGTTGTGAAGTATAACCTGCTGTGTTTTGATTACACCTGTCAGCTACGTGATTGGTCGGCATGCCTTGCCTGCATGATAAGATGAAAACGATTGATAATGATATCTTGTTATGACTATATGAATATATATGGTAAATAGCTACAGGGTTTGTTAATCTTTCCTGGACATTCTATTGGTATAAAATATTTGACTTGATTGACCTTGTTTGTGTGTTTGTTGTGCACCAGGGTGTGGACACATGTCTCCAAGTACACAATTGAGTAAGGCATGTCCTTGGTTTATGCTGTAATTAGCATTCCACTTGGGCTTAATCTGGGAGGCCTGCTGGCACATGGCCTCAATCATTGCTACACCTTTCTGAAGAACTGTGCTACTCCCTCACCTGGAGACCACATGAGAGCAACACCTGGCCCTGTGAATGCCACAAGCAATGCATAGCTGGCAGGAAGTAGTTACCAACTCATCAAAGGAACCAACAGTCCCATTATTCTCATTGTTGTTTGTGTCCTTTCCTATCTGTGATTTGGACATTATTTTTACCATCCTGGAAGAATTGGGACAACATTAATGCCTTCTACAACTGCATCCGTGCTATAAGCACCATCCGTTTTAGGGACATCGGCCCCAAGCACATCAACTATTTTTTGCCCATTTTGGTCTATGTCATCATTGGGATGGCCAAACTGTGGATGGCCTTCACACTCACCGAACACTGGATTCTCACTCCAAATAGAAAAGTCATGAGATGTAGAACTTACATATTATGTGGCATGTGAACTCTTTCATCGGAATGTGTTGTAAATTTTTCTGAAAAGAAAAATTCCATCCTTTACAATGTAAAGTAAATTCCATCGTGTACAATGCACAGAGTATACCACCCCTTGCATTGTCCTATACCCCTCATCGTTATCTGTATCCCTTGTTTGTCCATCTTCGCCTACTTCCTTCCTTTAGTTCAGCGGCTAAGGCAGGATTTTCACCAGAATCGTTCAGTTTTTGCAGAAAGCATGAAACTTTGCACAGGGATACTACTACCCTTGGGGATCTTAAAAAAAATGGACCCCAAAAATCTGCACCCCCTAGTGGCCACCATCTTGATTATAAATATGGCCACTAAAATATGGCATTGTCTATATTTGTTGTATTATACTGCTCTAAACACAGGATATGATGTGTCTATATAATATTTGTTCATTTCTTATTCTTTGTTTCATGCCTTTGTTGTGAGAAAATTGGCATCTCAAGGAATATGGTACAAATTTAGCATTAAAATAAGTGAAAACATTGAGATAACATTACTAAATAAAAGTTCTTTATTTTCAGGTTGCAATGACATGGTGTGAATGATGGAGAAACAGTTCCAGCTCGTTAAACCAAGTGATGTAGCTGAAGTCCAGAGGCCACCAATAAACTGGACCTTGTGCATTATTTGTCGGAGGACAACATCGGAATCATTTTCACAGCCTTGGCGAGGACGAGGACGAGGTCATGTAGAAGGGACTGGAACAGGTTTTCAATCATTTGAAACAAACCTAGTGAAATTCAAAGAACCTTGAGTTAACATTGCTTGCTTTCATTAGAGCACTTCAGACATCTGATTTCGACTTATACACAGAATCCTTGGCTAAATTGACCCCATGGTTCTTTGCAATGGATCATGCACACTATGCTCGATGGGTTCCTGCGCACGTACGCAACATGACCACTCTTCACCAAAGATGTCCAGATATTTATGAGCAGTTCATGCGTGGTGCCTTTACTTCAAATAAAACAGGACATTCATTCTCTGCCATAGGACTTGACCAAGCCCATGAACATCTGAATGCACGTGTGAAAGGTGATGGGGGTGCCATCGGCCTCACCGAAAACCCTGGTGCTCAATGGAGATGGATGGTGGCTGGCCCTCAGTTGTCAGCCATAATAGCTGAATTTGAAGAACAGTTTGATCCCAATGATGGTAACGATGTTGACGACAAGCATCACAAACAAACCCATAGTTCACAGAAATCCTTTTTTGAAGATGTTTGTGGTCTTGTCTCTACCTTAGAAAAATTAGGAAATCCATTGCTTGATCGTAGTAAGGATTTGCTTTCATTACACACCCAGGAAATCATGCCGATGACTGTTGGTGAAACTATACAACAGATTCATGCAACAGCAGAAAAACAGTACAGTACTTTCATTGAGGACAGGCTCTTAAAAAATGAAACAGCAGTCAATGCACCAATATCAAGGAACACATTTCCACTATTCAGTCGACCGAATAAGGCAGCCCAATCGAAGGATAAGCAGAAGATCTCTGAACTCAAGAGTGACTGTTCTTTGTTTGCTATATTGTACATAGGTAGTCAAGAGGTAGTTGTACATAGGTAGTTTGCTAGCTAGTCAAGAGAAGGAAATCTAGAGGAATTTTTCAAGCACGAGAATCAGAAATTTCCACTATCATTATCTACAGCAGGGAAAATTAGGCAAGGAAAGAAATCTGATCTCCTCGGATGTCTTGAATCTTGCGGGAAATCAGCCTACTTGAATACCCCAACTGCTGAAGTAAGAATACTTAATGGTGCTGCAGTAGTGCACTTTCTGCCAGTTGGAGAATCCAGGACCTTTGGGGAATATGCCAGGGGGGTATTTGTACCATATGTAGTTTAAGAGCTAGAAAGGTCTCTTCGAGTCGATATTGTTTGGGATGTTTATTGGAGAAACACTTTGAAGCTTGCAGCAAGAGAAAATCGAGGGACAGGGGCTCGTAGACGTGTGTCTCCAAATGTGAAGCTGCCAGGCAATTGGAAAAACTTCCTTTGCAATCATGACAACAGGGATGAACTCTTCCAGTTCCAAGGTGCTGAGAGTGTGTCAAAGGACACTGGTGACAGGGTTATCATAGCCACTGTTCATGAGTCAGTTGTCAGCTCTAATATGAACCACAACTTGGATGGACTACAGCCTTGCTCACATGAGGCTGACACCAGAATTCCACTCCATGTGAAAGATGCCCTGAATTCTGGTTTTAAAGATGTGATGATTAGGACTGTTGACACGGATGTTGTTGTTTTGGCTGTAGCTCATTTTCAGAACTTGGAAAACTTTGAAAAACTATGAATAGCATTTGGTACAGGAAAGGAATTCCGATACATTCCCGTGCATGAGATAGCAACAGCAATTGGCCCTGAAATGGCAAAAGGTTATGGCCTTTTTTCATGCTTTCTCAGGATGTGACACTACATCCTCCTTTGCAAATAAAGGCAAGAAGTCTGCATGGAATATCTGGTGTGTGTGGCCAGAGATCACTGAGTGTTTTGCATTCTTGTCATCACCAGTGTCACCAATTCTACCGGAGAATATCATGGAAAAACTTTAACGCTTTGTTGTGCTCCTGTACTGTCATACCAGTGATGAAGTTAATGTGAACACTGCAAGAATGTCACTGTTTTCCAGAATGTCAAGGACCCTTTTTTTGTATACTTTGTCGAGGCTCGTATGAGAGCAAACACACAACACACATCAAGGGGGGGGGGGCAGGAGACAAGAGGGGAGGGAGTGGGAAGAACAAAACAGTGGGGAACAGAGACATTAGATCTGTGGAAGGGAGAGGGGTGGGGCACGAACATGGGGGATACAAGATGGACATTACAGGGACTTTCAGGAAGGAAAGCAGGGAATTTGAAGGAGGTGGGCTTGGGTGGATTATCGGGGGTAGAAAAGATCAAGGATTTGGATGGGGGATGATAAGAGGTGGTGGTGAACAGCTGTTATGAAGGCCTGGAGGGAAGAATGGGAATGAATAGAGTGAGGAAGCTTATTCCAAAGGCGGGGAAAAAGGAGGAATGAAAGAGTGAAGGTGAGCAGTGATTCGTGATTTTGGAAGTTTTACCAGAAGGGGGTTGTTGGCGGACCTTGAGCACCCTGCGGAAATGTGGTGGGGACAAATCGCAGAGAGAGCAGGGGGGGGGGCGAGGCTGGAGAGGAGAGGTAGAAGAGAGAAAGACCTCCGAC
Organism: Eptatretus burgeri; assembly: GCF_056783735.1. Taxonomy (NCBI): domain Eukaryota; kingdom Metazoa; phylum Chordata; class Myxini; order Myxiniformes; family Myxinidae; genus Eptatretus; species Eptatretus burgeri. The sequence goes on along the minus strand of NC_140962.1, from coordinate 136,601,027 downwards.
CAACCTGTGGTGATTGATTGAGAGGCCCAAAGACTCAGCCTCATTACGGGAGATGCCAATAATGCGAAATGCCTTGGTTTCTACAGCGTGAAGCCGAGAAAGGTGGGAGGCAGGAGCACCAACCCAGAGGGGAGAGCAGTACTCCATCAGGCTGCGGACAAAAGCTTTGTAAGTGGTCAGGAGCTCAGGGGGGCCGAGGAAGGAGTTTGCACGACGGAGGATTCCCAGTCGGCGACTGGCTTTGGAGGTGAGGTTTGAAATGTGGCTTTCCCAGGAAAGGTCATGGCAGATAGTGAGACCCAGAAGCTTGAAAGAAAGGACTTCTTCCAGAGGATTGTTGAGAAAGTGGATGGGGGGGGGGGATTCTAAACGGTCCTTTCGAAGAGACATAGTGAGAGTGTGAGATTTGTCCGGATTGAAAGACATGTTCCACGTGTTGGACCAGTTTGTGATTTTATCCAGATCTGCAGTGAGCGAAGAAGCTGCTGCTTGCCGGTCTGAGGGATGACCGATGGTACGGCAGAGGGTGGAGTCATCAGCAAAGAGATATAGAGGATTTTCCAGAGAATCGGAGAGATCATTGATGAAAACCAGAAAAAGAACAGGACCCAGAACGCTACCTTGAGGAACTCCAGCCTGCACAGGAAGGTGGGGATGAAAGAACTCCATTTAGGGCCATACAGTGACTGCGATAGAAGAGGAAGTCTGCGAGCCATGAGTGGAGATGGCCTTGGATACCAAAGAAAGAGAGTTTGAAGAGCAGGGCAGGGTGCCAGACTGTGTCAAAAACACGTGATATGTCCAGGGATACAGCTCGGATTTCCTGTCTGGCATTGAGGATTTCCATCCATTGTTGGGAGAGCAGAAGCTGCATATTCAGTGTAGAGTGACCTGTTCTAAAACCAAATTGATGATCAGAAATCAAGCCATTGGAGAAGAGGAAGGATTTGATGTCTGAAGCGATGATGGATTCCATAATCTTGCTGATGATTGGGAGAAGGCTGATTGGTCTGTAGTTGCAGGGATCTGTTTTTGCACCTTTTTTGTGCATGGCAGTGATGTTTGCTGATTTCCAAGCAGATGGCAGATGACCTTGAGCAAATGAGAGGGTGAATAGAACAGAGAGAGGGTGAGCAAGAGCAGAAGAGCAGGCTTTCAGGACACGTGGGCTGACGCCGTCTGGACCGGTTGCAGAATCTGAGTCGAGGTTTGACAGCAAGCTCTCCACCTTGTCAGGAGAAAAGGACACAGAGTGCAGGGACAGTTGGGTGCAACTGGGTAAGGTGGGTAGAGAAAGAGATTGGTTTTGGACACAACATTTAGCTGCAAACACCGAGTTTAGGCATTCAGCTTTTTCACGTGCGGTATCAGCAGTGCGGCCATTTGAGGTAAGGGAGGGGATGGAGGGGGAACATACACCAGAAACAGATTTGATTAGATGCCACCAGGATTTTGAGGAGGGAGAGAGGCTTGAGAGTTCAGACTTGAGATGAGAAAGATGTTGTTTTCTGGCTCTCCTGAGGGCAGATACACACTTGTTCTGAGCTTTATGGAAGGAACTGAGATTGCCCTCAGTTGGGTTTGCTTTCCATGAGGCAAAGGGAAGTTGTTTCAGGACAACTGCCTCAACACAAGCTTCAGTGAACCAAGGGCATGAGGAAGAGTCGGACAACTGAAGAGGAGAGGGGATAAATCTGTGCACGAGGGAGAGCAAGTTCCTTTGAAAGAATTCCCAGGATGAGTTGAGGTTGGAGAAAGTAGCGATAGGAGACCAGTCTATAAGTTTGAGGGCTGCTTGAGACCCTGCCAGTCGGCTTGAGTGAAATGCCTGACTCGACGGTGGTGAGGTGGTTCTCTGATAATAGCCAGAGAGATGTCAACTTTGACAAGGACGTGGTCAGAAGAACCAATTTGAGCGGAGGAAGAGCAGCAGATATTGTCAGGGAAATTTGTCAAAATCAGATCCAGAAGAGATGGAGTACCATTGGTTGAGATCAGGGTAGGGAAGTTGACCGATTGAGTCAGTCCCAATGAGTTGCAGAAAGCTTTTGCTGAGGTGCCATGACAGGTGAGAGAGGTACCCACACCTAGCCAACTGGCAAGATGACAATTGAAGTTGCCACATATGAGGAAGAGAGAGTTTGGATGAGAAGATAGAAGTTGGTCCATGCTTCCGGATAGTGAGGGGTAGATGGAGTCATCACTGTTAGGTGGACGGTACAGTACACATATAAACATGAGGTTGGAGTGGAGGGGAAGCCGTAGCAGAGGCATTCCTGGGGGTGTGGGGGAGTGAGGGCAGTGCATGCAGAGTGAGGAATAGAGTCTTTGATGAAGAGAGCAACTCCTCCAGCAGGACAAGGTTCATGTCTGTCATACCGGAGGAGGGAGTAACCAGGGAGAGATACTTGGGAGTCAGACACGTCTTGGGGGAGGAAAGTTTCTGTGAGGCAGATTATGTCTGGTTTGTCAGTGGCAACCTGTATGGAAAGATCTGAAAGGTTTGAGCAAAGGACCTGGATATTTAAGGTCCACACTTTTAATGAAGAGGAAGGGAGGAGGCTTTAGGTGCAGGGGATGGGGGGGAGGGGGAGGGTAGAACAAGGGACGAGGGGTAGGGAAGGAGGGTGGTTGAAAGAGTGTGGGGGATTGCAGAATAGCTTGGGGAGGGGGCTGGATGAGGAGGAGAAAAGGCTCTGTGGTACTGCGGGAGAGGGGGGACAAGAGAGGGGGAAGAAGGCAGTTGAGGATTTGAGGAGGTGGAGTGAAGAGATGGAGGTGAGAGGGCAGTGGAAGGAAGCAGCTTTGTGGATGAGAGGGGGGGGGCAACTTTGAGAAGGATGAGTGAGGGGGATGAATGGTAGGAGAAAGGTGAGGAGGGAGTTTTTGAGAGGTGAGAAGGAGGCTTGGAGGGAAAAACAGTGGGATGGTTGCTTTGAGAATGAGGGGTGAGAGGGGTGAGTTGGCACTGAAGTTGGAAAAAAAGAAAGGTTGATGGAAAGCGAACAATCATAGCAAACTGGGGTTTTTTTAAAGTTTTAGGTCAGAGATGCGATTTCACACAATTCTTGATGGATGTAATAAAGGCGAATCCAGAGAATGGAGAGCAGAAACGCTGTAACAGTTGGATTTTTTTCGGCAAGGTATGAAGGAAAGGTCAAAATGAGAGCAGTCTGTTTAAATAGTAGAAGAGTAGTGCATTATGATACAGTAAAGAGTACCAAACGTGTGAAGAGGAAGCATTATAAGACATCATTTTTATTATTATTATTAATGTTTGAGAGTTTTCAACAGATTAGGTCATGGAAGTGTTGAAGAAAAAAAAAATAGAGGAAGAAGAAGAAGAAGAAGAAGAAGAAGAAGAATCAAGAGTCGTGAGTGAGGAAGGAGAACGGTAGCGTTTTTTTTTTTTATTTATTTAAGATAAGAAATAGTGATTCGTTGGGAGAGATGGGGGACGTTAGGAAAGTGGGGAAGATAGAAATTGAAGTTAATGGGGAGAAAAAACAAAAGACTATCGTACACCGAGGGGAACCGGTAGGCCTCAAGCCTCAAGGGTAGGCCTCAAGCGTCCGGTAAGACAAAGTCGACAAAATCTCACAAAATAGCACGATTTTTGAAACAAAACCGAACTAGGAACACACAGTAACATGTACGTGAGAGAATAAACAGTTAAAACGGGACAGATAACGACCGGAAACTTAACTTTGAGATCGTCAGCAGAGAGCCCCGAACGAGACCTGTCGACGCTCCAAACCCAGAACCGGAAGTCCAACACCCTTGATAACATTCTATCTACAAAGGCAGCCCTCGACGAACATACAAGGAGATCAGTATATCAAGCCGGACATATCTGGAGACAATGCCTTGAACAGCTGCCAACAGTTCCCAGTCCGTCTGACTGGGGCTGGGAGACCGATCAGGACAATTTCAGGCCTAAGTGGACAGTTCTACCTATTGCCGAGAAAGCTTGCCTCGAGCTTATTGCATACAAGTGTACCAAGTCCTGAAGAGGGAACTGCAAATGTTATAGAACAAATTCCACAATAAAGCCAGTTTGCACTACCCTGTGCATATGTGGTGGCACTTGTTATGATATGAAGTATAACTGTCCTCACAGGAAAATTAAGGTACCTGCATCGTCAGAGACAATGACAAACCAGAAAAACCTATATCGGTGGCACGGTTGTGATTTTTCTGCCATTTAATTAATGGCAGATTAATCTCTGGCATCATTTAATTAATTAATCTGGGTTCATTTAATTAATCTCTGGCATCCTTGAGCAGGTGTCAAGGTTTGTTCCTAAAATGATCTCGGTATGGTCTGAAATGATTGAAACATTGAGGAGTTGTTTGCATTAAACTGAAATATGGAATATTGACCTTTTTCACTTTCATATCCATATTGAAATCAAGTATGACATAATGAGATATGCCTCATACAGCATGGTATTTGATGCATCTGATGCCCTTGAAAAAGATGCCATCTGGTTGATTGACACGGAAAACATTGGAATTGCTGTTTGAATTATGTTTCAATCATGATTAACAACAGAGATATTCAATATTTTCCGATTTGGTGGCTGCCATCTTGAATTTCAAAATGGCCGACATCAGGTTTGCATGGAAATGAGTTAAATGAGTTCCTTGATCCTGAAAATGTAGGGTTGGACCTTAAAATAACTTTCGTATCTGGCTTAATTTTGAAGTTATAACAAAAAGTCAAATTAAAATGGCAGCCATATTTAAAGGCAAGATGGCGGCCACTCGGGGGCACGGATTTTTGGGGTCCATTTTTTTTAAAGATCACTTGGGGTTTTAGTATCCCTGTGCAAAGTTTCATGCTTTCTGCAAAAACAGAAAGATCCTGGTGCTTAGCCGCTGTACTACTTCGCCCTGCTGTTAGCGTTTCAACTTTCTCCTGCTGTTCCCTTTGTCATGTTGTGTCCTGTTCTGTTCTCTGTCCCAGCTCTTCCACAAGCCGAGACCATGTATAAAAAAAATGAATGAATACACCGCACAAATAGACAAGTTGGAGGATGTGGAAGAACGTTTCATCTGGCAGTGTGATCTTTTTTCTTGGTTTGTCTCGATTTTGAACTGAAAAGGTGTGCACATTTACTTGTGGGTATCTGCTTGTGTAGCAATGTGCTGGGTGTCAATGGTATGGTAATCCGCAAATACATGTGAATGAAAATCGTTTAAATTTTATTATAAATAATTAGCCTGTCCTCCGTGTAGCAGGAGATGGGGTTTTGCAATCACTTGTGTGTCTGTCCGGATCATAACTTTACCATTTGAGCTTTTGTCATCAAATTTTCAACAAAGCTTTATTATGAGAATATGAAGAAGCCAATTTTTTTTTCTTTTTTATCCGAAGAGTCAACGAGGTGCATGAATTCTCGACCCACCATATTGGTAAAAGACAACTCCCCCACCTCTGTCTATCAGGGCCCTTGGTCCCAGCACTGAAATTGTGGTCGGTGACCACATGGCCTTTCAACACCCTGTGCACCCCCCTCCCCCCGGTCCAAATGGCTTCTCCAGAACTGAAGTTCTTTGGGCCACATGTCCTACAAAATTGTACAAAAGGGGTCAGGACTCAGTTGCCATGGTCCAATAGTGTTTCCCACCAAAACTTAGACCGCGGTATTGCAAAATGCTAAAATCGAGCACATGATGTGACAGATAACATAGGGTAAAACAATAAAAATAGGGCCGCGTGTCCTGAAGCTTATCTGCATCAGGAGCAACAGCCACTCAAACCCCCCTGCATACCCCCTTCGACCCTGATTTTTTTCTAAAAAATTTTAATGCCGTGAACAAACTTTGTTACATGAGGGGTGATAAAGGTTGTGGTCAAGTTTCATCAAAATTGTGCATGTAGTTTCGGAGAAGAGAGGAAACACCTATTTTAGGGGGTCAAAATTCCCCGTAGACCCTCTTTAATGAGCACAGATTTTGATTCGGTCAATAAACCTTCGTTAGGCATCAGATATGAAGCTTGTAGCCAAGTTTCATCAAAATCGTTTGTTTGGTTCAAGCGATAATGACTGAAGTGTTAACAGACTGATTGACTGACTCATTCACTCACTGCTCAATCCCATAAGCTCACCAGAGTAAAGTCCAGGTGAGCTAAAAATGGGGTCAAAAGGGTTGACAATTTTAGATTCAGACATTCACATGGGCGGACACTGCCGAACTAGACATATTAGCGATGCATATCTCGTCACACAATTAATTACTCCACACTTACTCTTAACCTTCATTTTAAGGAAATAACTGCTCTATTACAAGAATTATTACCCTCGAGGAGCCATTTCCACAACATCATTAATGCTGAGAAAGGGCTTCACATATGAATTAATTACAATGTGCAATAGATAGCAATAACACATAGAACGACACTCGATAGAGCGCATACCTCTGCCAGGCTGAACTGTTTATGTTTTGTGTCCAACTGATAGGTCGGATCTGGATCCGGACCTCGACCAAAATCGAATCGGCTTGTTCTTGTCACCTAACTAAACCAACTCATTCACCGAATTTTGTCATAACTCATCCACAACTTATTAAAATTTCGTGTTATATACAGTATACTGTATAGCCTGGTGTTGGCGTAGTGATTAGGGTAGCGGCTTGGGATCCAAAAGGTCCTGAGTTCAAGCCCCATTGGCCGCTTGAATTAATACACACCAGGAGGTTGACTCAGCCTGTCATCCTTCCGAGGTCAGCGAAGTGAGTACCAGTGTACTGGGCCCAGTGTATGCCCCGGTTAGAATAGGTGTACCATATCCCTGTGTTGTAAGAGGCGACCAGGGTTGCGTCAGAAAAGGCATCCGGCGTAAAACCTGTGCCAAATCATTATGCGGATCATAACGGATGATCCGCTGTGGCAACCCCTAACGGGAGCAGCCGGAAGAAGAAGAAGATACAGTATACTGTATATTGTTTTTGGCCCCATCTCTCAATGGTGAAGAATCACTTAAAAAAAAAATTGATATCTGGATCCATATTTGGATCTTCACCAAAATTTAATACACATTACATCCGCAACCTGCCCACCAAGTTTCATCCGAATCCGTTCACAACTTTTTGAGATGGGGAGGATTTTCTTTTTTTTGGTTTGTGTAAATGGAAGAGGTGGGCACATAGACAATCTGGGCGAACACCAAAACCACCACACAGAGTTTATTAAATCCTGAGGATGGATGCAATTACTGGAAAACAACCCAAGAGGATCGTCGGTTCGGTTATAAGATTTAATTGTCCACAAAGGGATGAACTTCACGAAATTTACATCTCTTCCAGGGACCAATTAATACAGAAGTGGGCTTACACTCGTGGGAGGACAGCATTCATCAATTTTAAGTTTTTGTCGCTATCTTAATACAATGCAGCTTGTACGTATGTGGCTCTATCTTTCTATATGACAAAAACTTCTAAATTGATCACTTGGCATTTAACATCACAAAAATTTTAGTGTGGTTCAGCAAGGCAAAATATGGTTATGGTATGTCCCAAAAATAATTTTCAGGTGTGCGGTGGTGTCCCAGAAAACATATCACTTTGTGGAAATGTTTTATTTTTGGTGCATTTTACAGCACAAAGCATTACCGTATTGTTCAGGAAGGCCGAGATGCATACTCCTGCATGGAAGGAGTGCCAACGGTAGTAAATGAAATGGTGTCTTAAAAGGAATATGACAAGGGGAGTCGGGCAGGGGTCGAACTGGGACACCACAATGAATAGTGAAATTAGGGATTTTTTGTGGGGGGGATGGCAGGGAATTTTTATTATTTTCTTTTCGGTATGTGTAAATTGAAGATATGCATGTTGATGGTTGGAGAGCTAAAAATGATAAAGTTAACCATTCGATAGCTATATAAAATTAGGGCTAAAGTAGTATTGTTTCCACAAGATGATTGAATGACACTAATTTTGCAATTTAAGGTTTCCTAACATTGAAACCAGTGTTAGCAGAGATAAAGATCACACTGAAAACATTTTATTATTTTTTATTTTTTCACGAAAAGTATAATGCAGACCATGCGACTAATATCCTGTGACTATCAGTCACCACAGCAGCACTAAATGCACAAACTGAACATAAAATGTCTGAACAGCAAACAATGACTTCCATTGTTGGGTCTGGAATGTCTGTCCATGGTCATTGTCCAATTCTGAACAAAAGACCAATGATGTGTTGGCAGGCAGATTGTGCAACATTTTTTGAAAAGTCCCAAATTCTGACCCCTGAACTAAGATAAACATTCGCTGGTTCCCTGTTTGAGACCACAATGGTCAACAATGGAACAAAGTAAAGCCATGCTGATTGCTTCACAGCGGACATAAAACGGCTGTTGGAAGAATACAGAAATGGCTGGAAACTACCAAAATCACCGCAGTACATAGGAATTGAGAGAGAGAAAAAGAAGAAACATCGGGGTCAGCAGGAATTTTGAGGGGAGGTAGTCACCAGAAACTCAGCATTTTTTGGTCACCTGGATTTTAGTCCGGTGAGCGTACGCGATCGAGCAGTGTCCATATGTGGCAGTTAGTCAGTGAGTGAGTCAGTGAGTGTAAACACTTCAATCATTATCGCTTGAACCAAACACACGATATTGATGAAACTTGGCCACAAGCTTCATATCTGATGCCTAACGAAGGTGTATCGACCGCATCAAAATCTGCGCTCATTAAGGCCTAGGTCACATTTGCCACGGCGGCGGTGGGGTCTCCAAAATCTACGGCCACTAGCAATTATACGGCGGCCGCAGTATTTCCACGGTCACACAATGTAGCAGTCACATATGTTTTTATTTTTCGGGGAGCCGCACGGCGTATTTAGGCCTAAGTCACATTTGCCACGGTGGCCGTGGGGTCTCCAAAATCTACGGCCACTAGCAATTATACGGCGGCCGCAGTATTTCCACGGTCACACAATGTAGCAGTCACATATGTTTTTATTTTTCGGGGAGCTGCACGGCGTATTTATAAATTGTGGAGACCGAAAACGTGGGGTTTCCGTACGGTCTTTGATTTGATGTCGCACGGTGACCTTAGGGCGTTCCTGCGGCGGCCATAGAATTTTCAAGGCATACGCAAGGTGCCCGCAAGGCGACCGCAGGGGGACCGCAGGGGGGGGGCCCTAAGGCGAACGTGTGGCCAAACGGACGGTAACGAATGGGTTAATTTTATTTTATTTTTACCAGTTTTTTTTTTTCCGGCTTGTCGAATTGCTACGGCGAACGTAGAAATGAAAAAAGTTATAACTCCGCGTTATAATTCCACAGCGACTTTACGGCCCGTAAAATATAGCCATACGGCGTAGGGCCACCTGAGGCCACCTCAGAAACTCTGCGGCCGCCGCACGTTTCTGTCAATTCAGAGGGCGTACGGCCGCCGTATCCTCGCCGTCGAGCAAATGTGACTTCGGCCTTAGGTCTTCGAAATTGTGGAGACCGAAAACGTGGGGTTGCCGTACGGTCTTTGATTTGATGTCACACGGTGACCTTAAGGGGGCCCTGCGGCGGCCATATAATTTAAGGCAGATGCAAGGTAGCCTCAAGGTGCCCGCAAGATGACCGCAGGGGGCCCTAAGGCGAACGTGCAGCCAGACGGATGGTAACGAATGGGTAAATGTATTTATTTTTTTCGGCTTGTCGAATTGCTACGGCGAACGTAGAAATGAAAAAAAGTTATAACTCCGCGTTATAATTCCACGGCGACCTTACGACCTGTAAAATATAGCCAAACGGCGTAGGGCCACCCTGAGGACACCGCAGAAACTCTGTGGCTGCCGCACGTTTCTGTCAATTCAGAGGGCGTACGGCCGCCGTATCCTCGCCGTAGAGCAAATGTGACTTAGGCCTAAGGACGAAAACACAAGACAAATTCCTGCCCTAACCTACAGGGGGCATTGCATCAGCAGCAGAGCCATGCCCTCAGCCAAAAACATGACCTCAAAAATGTATCGCTGTAATCAACATTGAGGGGGTATTCAACCAATCATGTGACCAGATTCTGCGCTTGAATAACATTTCGATATTTTATGAAGTCATTGACCGTTGCTCCTGATACAGTTGTTTTTACATGCAAATAGCTCACTAAATCAGAGGCAGCGCTGATCATTTTTCAGCATGTGGCTGATTATTTTTGCTGGAGTTTATTTCCTAAGTTTTCATATACAGTATTACTTTCGGAAAACACCTAAACACCTACTTTCTCAACATGTCTCAACAAATCATTGGAATGTCCAGTAATCCCAGATATGGGTAGGAACAGTCTCCTTCCATTCAATCCATCCTGACATGGCTATAGTAGCGTGTGCGTCTGGCACAAGCCGTCACTGACATTGGACAGTGTTGGTGAATCAAGTCTCAAACATTTCTCCAGACTACCTAGAACAATTGGTAGTTTGTGACGACCACCATAGAAGTTGCAGAAAATCTTTCTAGACTTATTTTCCTCCATGATTGTGACCGACTCATCTCCAATTCCTTTCTTCGAACAAGATATATATATATATTGTTGCGGTTCTCGGAACCGCATGCATACAACAGATAGGTGTCACAAGACAGTTATTCCATTATTATACGTGTAGATAGTCCCTTTCCTTTTGTTTAGCGGGACAACAAGGGAGTGCGTTGCGATGATCTAATAGCTACGGTTGCTTAAATCATTTTCTCCATTTCATCCCCACTCTTCTTTTCGTCTTTTTATTCCTGAGGTAAATCAGCCACGTGCGCCTTCGCTGTAAGGTGGGGTCTCATGAAGGCCAGCGCGTGCAGCGCCGCGGTGAGGGAACCACTGCACAGAGAATCTCGTTCCCAGGCGAGCCCTAAACCCAATGTGTGCGGTGAGTCATATAGTGCACTTAGCAGTGCGGGATTGTCGACTCGAGCTTCTGATGATCTGGGGACATTATCTGGGGATAATGCCGGTTGCATTAAAAAGGCATGCGAATAAATACCTCTTAAGAGGCTGCACGAATGGTGTTTTTCACAACACAGGAAACACAGCCAGCACGACGCTCACGCTGCACGAAACGTGTACTGAGGCCGATAAAGACGACTCCACGCCATGTTGGGTGGGATACGAGTGTGCGGAGTAGAAGCGGCTTGTTCCTTTTCAACCTCAATATCCGACATATTGGTGTTCGCCCCGTGCACACGCTAGCGGAGTCGTGTGAACGCGAGCGCTGGCCACGTGCGTAATGGACAAACCGCGTGCACTGTATGGAATGTACTCGAAAGCAGACATGTACGCCGCTTGCAAAACGTGCATGGATTTATCCAAAATGATGTACCTTCGGCCCTCGCTGGCAGCAGCGGATTCTCCGCAGATGGTGAACGTTTTCTCGTCTCTACAGCCAGCAAAGCTGCGATCGAGCCGGGGAATGTACAGTGCGGGCCATGTTGGCGCGCGCGGAGCGAGCGCGTTGATCGATGCTGGTCGAACGCCCGAGCGGGCATGCGGGACCCTCGACCGGTCACCCGGGTACGGCCTGGGGGTTTTTGCAGGCGATTCATGTGCCAATTTCGGTGTGGGCGATTCATGTCATCTCATGGGGTCGGAGCGGAATATTTCCGCTGTCTGGGATGGCCTTGCCAGAAATGAAGTGAGGCGGTTACCGGCCAAAGTTGGCGGGCTACATGAGGGGTCGGGGCCAATCGGAGTGCCTGATTCGGGTGATGACGTTTCGATTCGGCATGGCCCTCCCCCCCCCCCGAGCTGTGGGTCCTATAAAGGTCGGGCAGTCCCTCCGCCTCGCTCTGTTGCCTCTGCTCTTGCCTCTTTTGCCTCTTGCTCTTTATCTGCCTCTCTCCCACTCTCGCCACGCCCTCGCCGACACCACCACGATCCGCCTCCTGCTGCCCGGACTCCGCCTCCTCGTCTCAGCCCACAGGATGTCGACCCCACCCACCTACCTGGTCCCGCCAACCACTCCACCCTCACACTCTGGACTCCGCCCCTTCTCCACTCAAGCTCCTCCTTTCCGAACAGTCTCCACACGTGTGACTGACACCAAAGACGACACGCCCACTTTCGGGTACCGCACCACAGAGCATCCCACCCCCCCCGAAACGTATTGGTGGTGTGTCGTGTTATCAAGTACAAAGGTACAGAAATCGTGGCCTCAACTCCTTTCCCTTCTCGTTGCAATACTCCCTCTTCATCGGGTTGTGTGTGTGTGTGTGTGTGTGTGTGTGTGTGTGTGTGTGTGTGTGTGTGTGTGTGTGTGTGTGTGTGTGTGTGTGTGTGTGTGTGTGTGTGTGTGTGTGTGTGTGTGTGTGTGCTGGCGCCTGTCTGCTTAAGTAAGACTGCAGAAGATCGTTATCATTATTATTGTGATTAATTTCACGTTAAGTCTGCTCTGTGTCCCCTTTTGTAAGTTGATTGTAAATAAATAATTATTAGGAATGATCCCTGCTTATTTTTTGTCTTTTCTTCCATTGATCCAGCATGGTCCGAATCCTAGTTTAGCCGAAACTTTATTCCCAACGATCTGTTGCTTTTAGCCGGTACGTCCTTGGCAGTGTCGCTCGGCTGCATCCGATCCGGTAAAGTGATCCGGTTCGGACAAGGCGTACCGAGGGTATGTTCCCGGGTAATTAAACCACGTGATTAATTAGGTAACCCGATTAACCCATAGACGGGAGGACCCTAGGTCACGTGGTTGAGTTTTTGGCGTCCACGGTCGGTTAAGCGATACACCGCGTCACGGAATTTTCCGTGTGCGACGGCCTTCAATTCCGGGGAGGAGTCTGGTGGGGACCGAGATAGCTTCCCCCACCTAATGGTCTTCTCACCCAACCCCCGCACTGCAAATATATATATATATATATATATATATATATATATATATATATATATATATATATATATATATCTTCTTCTTCTTCCTTCGGCTGCTCCCGTTAGGGGTCGCCACAAGGATCGTCCGTATGATCCGCATAGTGATTTGGCACATGTTTTACGCCGGATGCCCTTCTTGACGTAACCCTGGTCGCTTCTTACAACACAGGGATATGGTACACCTATTTTAACCAGGGTATACACCAGCCCAGAACACTGGTACTCACTTCACCGACCTCGGAAGGATGACAGGCTGAGTCAACCCCCTGGTGTATTAATTCAGTGGCCCAACGGGGCTTGAACTCAGGACCTTTTGGATCCCAAGCCGCTGCCCTAACCACTGCGCCAACACCAGGCTATATATATATATATATATATATATATATATATATATATATATATATATATATATATATATATATATATATATATATATATATATATATATATATATATATATATATAGCTCTGGAAAAAAAAAAAGACCACTCCAAATTTTTTTTTTTAATCAGCATCTCTACATGTATGGCAGCCATTCCATTCCAGTGTCTGTTGAATTCCAACACAGGCACACCTCATTCTACTGAGTGAGGTACTGATTAGGTGATCACCTGAACCGAATCTTATTTAACAAGGAAAAGTATAAAAACCACTGCTGTGGTCATCACTATCCTCTTGCAATAGGACCAGCTGGATGGCAAAAATGGTGCTCGTAGTACCTCAAAAGTAATTGGAATCAAAAAAATAACTATGGACCATGCCAAAAGAGTTGAAAAGAAAACTTTTGAGTGAGGAAGAGAATGGCTCAATTCTGGCTTTACTGGCAGAGTAATACAGTGAGTGTCATATTGCTTCCATCCTTAAAATTTCAAAGATGGCGGTTCATAAGAACAAGGTCAAGCAGCAGACATTGGGGACATCAAAGGTACAGACTGGCACAGGGCGAAAACGACTTTCCATTGACCGGGATGACCACCAACTCATTTGAATGTCACCCAACAACCGTAGGATGACATCAAGTGATCTACAACAAGAATGGCAAACGGCAGCTGGGGTGAAGTGCACGGCAAGGATGGTTCGAAACAGGCTCCTCGGGGCAGGGCTGAAGTCGTGCAAAGCTAGAAAAAAGCCCTTCATCAATGAAAAGCAAAGAAGAGCCAGGCTGAGGTTTGCAAAAGACCATAAGGATTGGACCGTGGAGGACTGGAGTAAGGTCATCTTCTCTGATGAGTCCAATTTTCAGCTTTGCCCAACACCTGATCATCTAATGTTTATACGGAGACCTGGAGAAGCCTACAAGCCACAGTGTCTCGCACTCACTGTGAAATTTGGTGGAGAATCGGTGATGATCTGGGGGTGCTTCAGCAAGGCTGGAATCGGGCAGATTTGTCTTTGTGAAGGACTCATGAATCAAGCCACGTACAAGGTTGTCCTGGAAGAACACTTGCTTCCTTCTGCTCTGACAATGTTCCCCAATTCTGAGGATTGGTTTTTCCAGCAGGACAATGCTCCATGCCACACAGCCAGGTCAATCAAGGTGTGGATGGAGGACAATCAGATCAAGACCCTGTCATGGCCAACCCAATCTCCAGACCTGTACCTCATTGAAAACCTCTGGAATGTGATCAAGAGGAAGATGGATGGTCACAATCCATCAAACAAAGCCGAGCTGCTTGAATTTTTGCACCAGGAGTGGCATAAAGTCACCCAACAGCAATGTGAAAGACTGGTGGAGAGCATGCCAAGACGCATGAAAGCTGTGATTGAAAATCAGGGTTATTCCACAAAATATTGATTTCTGAACTCTTCCTAAGGCCGAAGTCACATTTTCCATGGTGGCCGTGGGGTCTCCAAAATCTACGGCCACTAGCAATTATACGGCGGCCGCAGTATTTCCACGGTCACACAATGTTGCAGTCACATGTGTTTTTATTTTTTCGGGGAGCCACACGGCGTATTTATAAATTGTGGAGACCGAAAACGTGGGGGTGCCGTACGGTCTTTGATTTGATGTCGCATGGTGACCTTAGGGCGTTACTGCGGCGGCCATAGAATTTTCAAGGCAGACGCAAGGCGACCGCAAGGTGACCGCAGGGGAACGTGCGAACGTGCGGCCAACTATGGCGAACGTGCGGCCAAACAGACGGTAACGAGTGGGTTTTTTTTTTTTTACCAGTTCTTTTGTTTCGGCTTGTCGAATTTCTACGGCAAACGTAGAAATGAAAAAAGTTATAACTCCGCGTTATAATTCCACGGCGACTCCTACGGCCTGTAAAATATAGCCATACGGTGTAGGGCCACCCTGAGGCTACCTCAGAAACTCTGTGGCCGCTGCACGTTTCTGTCAATTCAGAGGGCGTACGGCCGCCGTATCCTCGCCGTAGAGCAAATGTGACTTAGGCCCAAGTTAAAACATTAGTATTGTGTTGTTTAAAAATGAATATGAACTTGTTTTGTTTGCATTATTTGAGGTCTGAAAACACTGAATCTTTGTTGTTATTTTGACCAGTTGTCATTTTCTGCAAATAAATGCTCCAAATGACAATATTTTTATTCGGAATTTGGGAGAAATGTTGTCAGTGGTTTATAGAATAAAACAAAAATGTTCATTTTACTCAAACACATACCTATAAATAATAAAACCAGAAAAACTGATAATTTTGCAGTGGTCTCATTCTTTTCCAGAGCTGTATGTATATATATATATATATATATATATATATATATATATATATATATATATATATATATATATATATATATATATATATATATATATATAGTTACATTTTCTACACTGAGGTTCGCTGAACCAGCAACCAGTCTGAACTGCATCACAGGGGCCTAGGAGAGAAATCCACATTTTACATCCAATGCGGGGGCAGACATTTCAGCTCAACACACAATATATTCAAGCATCCATAAACAATGTACACCACAGTAAAGCAGAGATAACTTTCCTCAACTCACAGTCACAGTCCATTTCACAGAATAGCATAGCTCATGCTTGCTCGTCACAACCCAAAGACTCGGCGATCTCTAACCGTTTATTCTTCTTTTTCCAAACCGCAAAATTTAAACATCCCAGCCAATTGTCGGACTCTGACAACAAACTGTTCCCTTGGTTCATTAGCCTTCTGGACAGAACTGTACACACACATCTATCATGGAGTAGGTCGAATGCAGGAGCAAAATATTGGAATAATTTCATGATGATTATTTGTAGGTTCTCTGATAGCACAGGTGTAAAGGATACAGCCTCTACTTGCATTATGTCCAATCACACTCTTACACTGGTCTTGGCTTTTCATCAAGCTCTGTCACAACCGAAAAAAATCATTCCACACTTCTCGGAAATTCTTACAATTCGGTTCTAAAATCACCCATACTAATCCAGTTCATCAGACTCGGCGATGGAATGAGGTTTTTTCCTTTGATGTGACGTCACATACAAACACGGAAATGAGCAGGAAGCCGACACCATCACTACATCTTACACCACTATTTTGAGAACCATGCTTCGAGTAAAGGTAAAATATGTTGATTTTTCTGTAAATTATGTAAATGCAATCGTTTTTTTTTTTACATGGAGGAGGGAGGGGAGAGGGTGCGTGGGAAGAGGGAGAGAAATGGTGGAGGTGTTCCATAATGATTGGCCCAGCTGTTTTTGATTCCATAATAATTGACCCAGCTGTTTTTGATTCCATAATAATTGACCCAGCTGTTTTCGATTCCATAATGATTGGCCCAGCTGTTTTAAATTCCATAATGATTGGCCCAGCTGTTTTCAATTCCATAATGTTCAGAAATACTTGCACACATGTAGAGAATTGCCTTATTTTATGATTTCATTACTTGCGAAAATCGAACATTTGCTAGTATGTTGGTCGGTCGACTTTGTTATTCTGTCTGTTTGTCAATCGCCTACAGGTCACAATACTAAACCAATTGTCATAAAACATTTTCAAGTTGGAAAGATAGTCACAACCATAGACATATATATATATATATATATATATATATATATATATATATATATATATATATATATATATATATATATATATATATATATATATACATGTATATATATATATTATGACAGTTTTGAAAATGTACCCCAGGGAAGAGCATACATGACACGTAGGAGACCTGAGGATGAGTTATTTCATTAGTTTATGTATCGGTAGGCCTTTGCCCCTTGTCTAAGTGTTTGGGAGGCATGCGTTGAGGTTAGTTTGTGTATCCCTGGTGTGAAGTCTTTACTCCCCCCACACCTCCCCACCCCCCACCTGCTACTTTCAATCCACCATCGGTCTGTTTCAATAATCCAACCTCGACCTTTCGAAATCCACCAATAATCCCCTCCACCAAACCTCAATTCAGAACCGCTCTTTCATCCCATCAGTCTTTCTTTCAACCCTGCAGTTTTATTCTCGTCCTTTGGAGCATCTCTCTTCCTCACCACTCGAATGAACTCATTATTTTATTATATACCACCAACCACCCGTCACTCACCGCAAACAATTGATCCTCCGGACCGGCACCGAATTGCATTTCCTGCATTTTTCCTTCCTTGTGCTTCCTTGATCTTCCTTCTTGCATTTCACACATTTGTGGAACAAAGCACAATGCTTGTTACATTCATAATAAAGTACAGAGCTCTTCCCATATGCAATAAAGTACATCGCTTCTCGCATGCAAACAGTATGTACAGTACAAAGGACATTTTGCATGTGCAGGGAGGGGATAAGGGTGCTCTTGGCAGCTTTTGCACATAAGGGGCAGGGTGAGGGCTCCGTTAAAATGGTCCCTCAGGGACAGCGGAATTTTATACAAAATGCAATGTGAACACGCCTCCATTGGATGTGCACAAATGAGAGAGAGGCTCCAATGAGAGGGACTCGAGAAAGCGATATCCTGAGGAGAATTAATCCCAGAGTGTGGACAGGACAGTCACTCAAAGCTTGTCCAGCAAGGAGCAGAAAGGAGCACAGAGAAGGAAGGAACCCATAGTGTGGAGGAGAGAAGCTTGGAGCCCATAGTGCAGAGGAGAGAGGGAAGAAGCCATAGTGCGGAGGAGAGAGGGAAGGAGCCTATAGTGCGGAAGAGAGCAGAATAGAAAGCGCAGAACATGGCTGGGTTCACGTGGAGCTGCTTATTCCAAGGGCACAGCAGAAATGGAGCAGCGTGCCGTTGGCATATCTGGACGTCGGAGAGGACTCGCCTGCTTGTGCTGGACGCCTCAGGTATGCGGCTGCACATCCAATCACACCATATTGCCACCCACTCCATCCACAATCTTTCCCATCCTCCTCCCCCCCCAAGTATATTTGGACCAGCACAGCCCTGTTGGGTTGTGTGAGGTAAGGGAAGGAGTCGACTACACACTGTTTTCTTTCCTCTTTGTTTTTCTTGTCTTCTTCTTCCCAGATTGAATGATGGCCATATGTCTTTTATCCAAATAAGATAGTCTAAGAACAGGGCCGGATTTAGACATGTGGTGGCCCCTGGGCAGCCTTCAGTAGTGGAGGCCCACCCTACCTTAGAATACTAAAAAGGTGACAAGACATATTTACAGTCATCCGTAAAGTATATTTTTCAAGAACAAATAATCTTAACTTCTATATGAAATAGAGAATGAGATAAGATGAATGTCTTATATCTGTTCCACTAACTACCAACTACCATTCAGGCACTCACAAATACATTTTTCCTCACAATTTTTTTTTTTCATGAAATATGTGGAGGCCCCCTGGTTGTGGAAGCCCCTGGGTAACTGCCCAGCTTGCCCATGCCTAAATCCGGCCCTGTCTAACAATACGTATTAGGGTTAAGTTGTGCTTTCAATACGGTCTGGCATCCCACCCTGCTCACCAAACTCTCTTCCTATGGTATCCAAGGCCATCTTAAGGTATCCAAGGCCATCTCCACTCATGGCTCGCAGACTTTCTCTCCTCTCGCAGTCAACGTGTGGTCCTAAATGGAGTTCTCTCATCCCCCTCTTCCTGTCCAGGCTGGAGTTCCTCAAGGCAGCGTTCTGGGCCCTGTTCTTTCTCTGGTTTTCATCAATGATCTCTCCAACTCTCTGGAAAAGAAAAAAAAAGCCACATTTCCAAGCTGGCTACCAAAGCCAATCGCCGACTGGGCATCTTCCATCATGCAAGGTCCTTCCTTGGCACGCCTGAGATCCTGAGCACGTACAAAGCCTTCACCTGCAGCCTGATGGACGAGCCGCTGCTCTCCCCTCTCCTCTGGGCTGGTTTATACATTTTTATACCACAGAAAAATATATTTAATTTTTTTTCTTTTTCTGCGGCTCTGACACCCTCTTCAGACCCTCATCATGCATACAATACAGTACAATACAGTACAGTACAGTACTGTTTAAGATGATCTTACGTACAAGTATAAAGTGTCGTCACTTTCGTGTATTCTAAGCACGGCTTTGAAGGTACTCGTCTCCATGGAGCAGCGTTGCTCTGGTTGGGGGACACAAGATGGCCGCCCCTCGGCTTCACCAATCAATGTGGAAGCTTCTCCTCCAATTAGAGATTAGCATACGTAGTAAATATACGGCCCAGTTCAGACGGACTGCTCTTTTTCACACTGTCGGCTGATTGGTGGTGGCCGCAGGTTGGTTGTGCGAACAAGGAAATGCGAATTTCAATTTAACATTGCCTTGTTTAATACACGAGAACGGAATGAGATCTGACAATTAACACTGTGTGAGAGCAGGTCGTTGTTATCACTTTCCATTCGTTCGGTTAAAGCTTTATCCATTTTCGTTGCGGTGTTTCGGCGACGGATTGCAATGTCGGTTCAGGCGAGGAAATTATTATAGGCGGTGTATAACATTACGCGTCCTTTTTTGTATCCCGACACTCCATTACTTTTACGTTTATAGGCGATGTTAAAGATTTAAGGAACTCAGTGTTGTTATTTGGTTAAATTGAGAGAAAAACACATTTTACAATAACGTGAAAGGAAAAACAGAGGAAGTGACGTCAATGCCGTCACTGGAGCCGGTGATGGCAGGATAGTGTTGGGTCATTTAAAGAAAGAAAGAAAGAAAGAGCCGAAACGTAGGCCGCCAACAAGTACAAAGCACCATTTCGGTGACAACCAGAGGGATACGGACGACGGGATCGGGGGAAGGAAGCACCACTGGCACAACAGGTGTGGTCCATAAGGTAATCCACGTTTTTACACCATCCGTAACGCTGTTGTGTGTGGTTGTATGAACTGTGTTGTTGTGTTGTTATTGTCTCGTGGGACGAATATCGCGGATAGGAAGTCACAAATATAACATAGCGCACGTGTAACGTACACACCGATCATGTTGGCAATGTGTGTGCGGTGTGATATGGAATAGGCAAAGCCAAGAAGCGAACGTAGAATTCTTCTTACATTCGCTTCTGACTTTACATAAAACTTGTTCACAACTGTATACTTGACAACTATACCATGGTACGTGTAAGCGCCGCACAGCTGATGATTTTGACGCAATTTCCGATTACTTCGGCCTGGATTCGGGATCAGCGATCAAATAATGTAAATCACCATTAAAAATTATTTTTTGATGACGCGGGAGATATCTTTATTAAAATTAACTTTGGGGGAAAAAGAATTGAATAAATAAATAAATAAATAAATAAATGATCACTTCTGGTCAAGAATAAAAGAAATTAAAAGTTCCAGAAAGAGTTTCAAAATCACTCCCGGTAATGTTAAATACAAAATAAACACTTCCTGTCATGAAAAAAATCACTTTCGGAAGTATAAAATTAACTTTGGGAAAAAAATAATTGAATAAATGAATAAATAAACGATCACTTCTGGTCAAGAATAAAAGAAATTAAAAGTTCCAGAAAGAGTTTCAAAATCACTCCCGGTAATGTTAAATACAAAATAAACACTTCCTGTCATGAAAAAAATCACTTTCGGAAGTATAAAATTAACTTTGGGAAAAAAATAATTGAATAAATGAATAAATAAACGATCACTTCTGGTCAAGAATAAAAGAAATTAAAAGTTCCAGAAAGAGTTTCAAAATCACTCCCGGTAATGTTAAATACAAAATAAACACTTCCTGTCATGAAAAAAAATCACTTTCGGAAGTATAAAATTAATTTTGGGAAAAAAATAATTGAATAAATAAACGATTACTTCTGGTCAAGAATAAAAGAAATTAAAAGTTCCGGAAAGAGTTTCAAAATCACTCCCGGTA
Source organism: Eptatretus burgeri (assembly GCF_056783735.1). Lineage (NCBI taxonomy): Eukaryota > Metazoa > Chordata > Myxini > Myxiniformes > Myxinidae > Eptatretus > Eptatretus burgeri. The sequence continues at coordinate 136,579,936 of NC_140962.1, read as the reverse complement.
ATGTTAAATACAAAATAAACACTTTCTGTCATGAAAAAATCACTTTCGGAAGTATAAAATTAACTTTGGGAAAAAAATAATTGAATAAATGAATAAATAAACGATCACTTCTGGTCAAGAATAAAAGAAATTAAAAGTTCCAGAAAGAGTTTCAAAATCACTCCCGGTAATGTTAAATACAAAATAAACACTTCCTGTCATGAAAAAAAATCACTTTCGGAAGTATAAAATTAATTTTGGGAAAAAAATAATTGAATAAATAAACGATTACTTCTGGTCAAGAATAAAAGAAATTAAAAGTTCCGGAAAGAGTTTCAAAATCACTCCCGGTAATGTTAAATACAAAATAAACACTTTCTGTCATGAAAAAATCACTTTCGGAAGTATAAAATTAACTTTGGGAAAAAAAAAAATTGAATAAATAAATAAATGATCACTTCTGGTCAAGAATAAAAGAAATTAAAAGTTCCGGAAAGAGTTTCAAAATCACTCCCGGTAATGTTAAATACAAAATAAACACTTCCTGTCATGAAAAAAATCACTTTCGGAAGTATAAAATTAACTTTGGGAAAAAAATAATTCAATAAATAAACGATCACTTCTGGTCAAGAATAAAAGAAATTAAAAGTTCCAGAAAGAGTTTCAAAATCACTCCCGGTAATGTTAAATACAAAATAAACACTTCCTGTCATGAAAAAAATCACTTTCGGAAGTATAAAATTAACTTTGGGAAAAAAATAATTGAATAAATGAATAAATAAACGATCACTTCTGGTCAAGAATAAAAGAAATTAAAAGTTCCAGAAAGAGTTTCAAAATCACTCCCGGTAATGTTAAATACAAAATAAACACTTCCTGTCATGAAAAAAATCACTTTCGGAAGTATAAAATTAACTTTGGGAAAAAAATAATTCAATAAATAAACGATCACTTCTGGTCAAGAATAAAAGAAATTAAAAGTTCCGGTAATGTTAAATACAAAATAAACACGTCCTGTCATGAAAAAAATCGCTTTCGGAAGTATAAAATTAACTTTGGGAAAAAATAATTGAATAAATAAATAAATAAGCGATCACTTCTGGTCAATAATAAAAGAAATTAAAAGTTCCGGAAAGAGTTTCAAAATCACTCCCGGTAATGTTAAATACAAAATAAACACTTCCTGTCATGAAAAAAATCACTTTCGGAAGTATAAAATTAACTTTGGGAAAAAAATAATTGAATACATAAACATTTCCGGTCATGATCTCCCAGCATGCATCATTCCCCATGACAAAAACCGGAAACAAAAAAAAAAAAAAACGGAAGCAATATGGTCATAGCCAACGACACAGATTCACAATTGGCAGGGTATTGTGTTGTTTTTGTTGTTTCCTATCCTCCCATGTGCACGCGTTAAGTCATATTCACAAGATAGATATAAAACCCGATCGTGTTTATACACCGCACAGCGTTTAACAACAACCAGAAGCAAATGGTCATAGCTGACGACACGGGTTCCAAATAGTCAGGGGTATTGTGTTGTTGTTGTTGTTGTTGTTTCCTATTCTCTCGTCAACGCGTTAAGTATGAAGCTCACTTCGTTCGCTATAAAACTCAGCTCGCTTGTTGTACGTACAGTATGCGATAGGGGGCTCTGAGGTGCATTGGCTCGTTGTAGTGAAGGAGCTTGTTGTTGATTGGGGCTTTCATCATCATCTCATCATCATCTCATCATCATCATCATCATCATCATCATCATCATCATCATCATCATCATCATCATCATCATCATCATCATCATCGGAATTGTGATATCACGTGTTTTAGACTCGAATTTTCCTCACTCGGAAAATTTTCATTTTTTTCTTCTTTCAATCTCAGATTATTTGACGGAGGATGGCATATTTGGGCTGCTGCACTTTCAGATCGCTCTTATGGACCAGGTAAGTGGCAAGTCGATCAGCAGGACGAACACACCTTCCGGAGCGCTGATTTGAAACCCACCGGAGCGCTGATTTGAAACCCACCGGAGCGCTGATTTGAAACCCACCCGAGCGCTGATTTGAAACCCACCGGAGCGCTGATTTGAAACCCACCGGAGCGCTGATTTGAAACCCACCGGAGCGCTGATTTGAAACCCACCGGAGCGCTGATTTGAAACCCACCGGAGCGCTGATTTGAAACCCACCGGAGCGCTGATTTGAAACCCACCGGAGCGCTGATTTGAAACCCACCGGAGCGCTGATTTGAAACCCACCGGAGCGCTGATTTGAAACCCACCGGAGCGCTGATTTGAAACCCACCGGAGCGCTGATTTGAAACCCACCGGAGCGCTGATTTGAAACCCACCGGAGCGCTGATTTGAAACCCACCGGAGCGCTGATTTGAAACCCACCGGAGCGCTGATTTGAAACCCACCGGAGCGCTGATTTGAAACCCACCGGAGCGCTGATTTGAAACCCACCGGAGCGCTGATTTGAAACCCACCGGAGCGCTGATTTGAAACCCACCGGAGCGCTGATTTGAAACCCACCGGAGCGCTGATTTGAAACCCACCGGAGCGCTGATTTGAAACCCACCGGAGCGCTGATTTGAAACCCACCGGAGCGCTGATTTGAAACCCACCGGAGCGCTGATTTGAAACCCACCGGAGCGCTGATTTGAAACCCACCGGAGCGCTGATTTGAAACCCACCGGAGCGCTGATTTGAAACCCTCCGGCGCGCTGATTTGAAACCCTCCGGCGCGCTGATTTGAAACCCTCCGGCGCGCTGATTTGAAACCCTCCGGAGCGCTGATTTGAAACCCTCCGGAGCGCTGATTTGAAACCCTCCGGAGCGCTGATTTGAAACCCTCCGGAGCGCTGATTTGAAACCCTCCGGAGCGCTGATTTGAAACCCTCCGGAGCGCTGATTTGAAACCCTCCGGAGCGCTGATTTGAAACCCTCCGGAGCGCTGATTTGAAACCCTCCGGAGCGCTGATTTGAAACCTTCCGGAGCGCTGATTTGAAACCCTCCGGAGCGCCGATTTGAAACCTTCCGGAGCGCTGATTGGAAGCCTTCCATGTACTGCATCCTTGCTTAATGCTGAGCATTGAAAAAGGATCAAGTACTGATAAAACAACAATTTTGCTGGCTTGATGGGCCTAAAGACCTCCTGCCTTGTATTGGACAGTGGTATTTAACCATCCAAAGTACAGTGAACAAAGTACACTGTACAAAGTATAGTACGGTGATCGGGGAAAATGGTTTCAAACTTCTGGTCAGGTAATTGGTTTCAATCTATGGCATTGTAAAATGAACAGTGATGTGCAATGAGTGACTTGTAAGTGTCTTGGTATTGCTTCGTTAACCCAGAATAAGTAAAAATGCTTACATGGCAATTATGCTCCAATGGACTTGAAATTGTTTGGTTAATCATTGAAATCACAATGATGGCATCTGAATTTTTTTATCCTGTTCAACGACACGAGTGAGATGGAATAGTAATATTGGATTTTTCAATTTGCCATCAGCTTTTTGCTGCCGTGGATTTTGGTTCTCAAGAATGCTGATCTGTCAGTGCAGGTTGTGTGTAGATCTTTTGTCCATTGTGGTTGTGTTGGAATGTAGATAGAATGTGTCGGAGCTGAAATTGCATCAATTGGCATTCTGAGCATTTACTAATGAGGTTCCATTTTTATTCATTTTTCTGTAGCAGGAATTTCAAACTGTTGCCCATTTCTGGGCCGATGCGTCCTGGACCATACATCATCACTGCTTTCAACAGTCACAACCGACTCACTTATGAGGCCATTCTTGCTGCCCCTTGGTTGCATCCTCAAAGTAGGAGTTTTTATTCTGGTCCAAGGTGTCTCTTGCATGGATCATCCCAGAGTCTGGATGATTCCAAGGTGGAGAGGTCTTTGCAGACCCTGAAGGTGTGTGTTTTCTTCTGTAATTCTGTCTGATGTCTTTGTTCTACAACCTGATCATTCATATGGGCCCTCCATGCATTAAGCAATGGCCTTGTAAAGGTTGCTCGCTTCGTTAATGGGTTTAATCAAGAGACAGCATATTGTACTTCACAAACATATTGCATGTCCATCTGTGAATCTCAATGAGGGTGTAAAATGAAGTGAAACATGTGAAACTAGAAGGGTACTCGGTGGAGTGCATACCTCTGCCACGTAATGCCTGATCCACGAGAACATATCGGTCCCAATACATTTTTGAAATATCATCCTATAGAGTTCTATATCGTTTTTGGCCCGATCGCTCAATGGTGAAGAATCACTGAAAAAATTATCAGATCTTCACCGAAATCTAATCAGTTCGTCATTGTCACACACCAAACCTGTCCACAAAATTTCATACAGATCCGTTACACAACTTTTTGAGATATCCTGTACACAGACAGAAAGGGGTGAAAACATAACCTCCTTCACCTTCGGTGGCGGAGGTAAAAATTATCTTCTATAACAGGTTGTTGTTTGTGCACTCCCTCTGTGTACTCTTGTATACTGTACTGTATATTTTGTATTGCTCCAAGAGGTATGATGTATATGTATAAATTTTTGTGTGCTCCTTCCGTCTCCGTCATGCTTTATTCTAAGTGGTTCCTGCTGTCGTAGAATATCTAAAATATTACCGTTGGAACCGCTGCATAAAGTACCAAATCTTGCTTATTCCTCTTCCCTCTGTGAAAGATGGGCTTCTTAAAAGTTATTTTTATGATTAAACGGGCCCAAATTTTTGTTCCAATTAAAAAAATATATATATATATTATTAGCTTTGCAACCTCGTAAATCTAACTTTCCAACAGGTCCAATTTTATTATTCGACGGGAGTTGGAACCCTTAAGAATAAAGCGTGACGTATGGACGCTGCTCCTTTCAGTAACAGATTCTCCGATCTCGGATTATTTAATTATAAAATGAAAACATTGTTGACATTGCAGGAAAAGTCAAATATAAGTAACGATGCAGAATCTTCAGGCACAAGAGTCCCGTCACCTTCCTCGAATCCCTCGTCCTCGATGGTGGAGGTCACCAAGCGTCGGACAATTGTCCAACGTATCGTGGATGAGGTGAAACATTATTATCATGGCTTTAGACTCCTCTGGAGTGACACGACGATAGCTGGGCGGCTGCTTTGGCGAGTTCTGAATGGGGACCAGCTGACGAGGAGGGAACGCAGGCAGGTATGTGCAGTTTTCTGTCCTTGTTTATGCTGTTTTGAATACGTTTCCAATGTAAGAAGTTCATCAATGACTTTGCTTCCATTTTCAACCTCCCTCCAAAACCCAATGCTCCATAGTTCCTGCGCACCTGTGCGGATCTCTTCCGCCTCGTGCCTTTCCTCGTATTTATCATTGTTCCCTTCATGGAGTTCCTGCTTCCCGTTGCCATCAAGCTCTTCCCCAATATGTTGCCTTCCACCTTTGAAACCTCCTCAAAGAAGGTACTGTCATTTTATTGGTCTTCCCGATTGGCAGACGTGGGTCTGGGGGGCAAGACGTGTAGACGTGAGCATCGGACTGAAAGGGTGCACTTTGCTTGCACAGGAGGAACGGCTGAAGAAGGAATTGAGGGTGAAGCTAGACATGGCAAAGTTTTTGCAAGACACAATTGAGGAGATTGCGCTCACGAAACGGACTGCCAAGGACACCTCCGCGACAGAATTTTCACAGTTCTTCCAGAAGGTTTGTCATGCTACGTGTTTGCCTTTGATTCTTCAAGCTCGATCTGTTTTATTAACAAGATGCACACAATCAATTGACTATTTGTCATCCTCGTCCTCCTCAGGTGCGCAGCTCTGGTGAGCGTCCCACTAATGACGAGCTTCTTCGCTTCTCCAAGCTCTTTGAAGATGAACTGACATTGGATAGGCTCACCAGGCCACAGCTCGTCGCCTTGTGTCGCCTACTGGAATTGCAGCCGCTTGGCACGAACCATTTTCTGCGCTTCCAATTGCGCATGCGCCTCCGTTCCATTGAGGCCGATGATGGGGTGTGTACTTCCGCATCAATTGCTTTGCTGTCGATGGTTTATATGTTCTCCACAGCATTACTCAAATGTTAAAGTGTAGTGGAAAAGGGGTGCAGGATCAGAAGCTAATATTATATCTGATGGTTTATGGTTAGCACTTTCTAACAGCTTGATCTGTAAAAGTATATGAACTTATTTTAATTTATATGTACAGTCTTGTTATAAGGAACACTCACTGTAACTGAGTTTGCTCTATGGTCCTCCCTTCCGATCAAATGCCATTCCATCCCATCACCCATCCTTGAAGAGAATATCGCTTCAGTTTGGAAATAATTGATAAACCATCCCGGTACTTTTTTTTGTTCTTATTTCCCGAGCTTGAGGAGAGGGTATTACATTTGGGTCTGTTTGTCTGTCTGTCTGTCTGGCTGTTTCTCCACATGGAATGTGAGTGTGTGTTTTAATTACTTTGGAATCCTCGCACCTTTTTATACATTTAAGACACCTTCAAACAATTTTGACCTTTTCAGACCTTTCAACCTTTTGACCTTTACAACTTTTCATACCTCTGACCATTTAGACATTTCATTTAGTACATCCTTCCATTATTTGCCACACAAAACTAGTCCTGTCGAGGGTCTGCACTCTCTGATTTCCCTTTTTTGTTTATTATTTTTTGTTTTTGTTGTTTTCTTCTCCATATTTTCCCCCATGTTCCCCCCCCCCCCTCCCGACCCACCTCCCCTCCCTCAATTTGTCATTCTGAGTTTTTATTGTAAACTTGTTGTTCTCAGATATCTACTTCCCATCTGTTTTATGTTGTCTGCAGCTGATAGCTGAAGAAGGCATGGAAAATCTGTCCGCGGCAGAATTGCAAGCTGCATGCCGTGCGCGTGGAATGCGATCGCTGGGGGTCACTCACGAGAGGTTGTTTGCACAGCTCAAACAGGTGAATGATTGGTACATGGCAATGGCCTGGGTTATAATAATTGAAGGTCCTTGTTAAGATGCGTTTGAAGACGTAATGACGTCTTTCGTCAAAATATATGCTTAACATTTATGAGGCTTTATACAGACATTAATTCTCGTGTCTTTATTCACGGGGTCCTCTATATGTCCAAGATGTGTTCTAAAAAAGTTGGACTTGTAACACAATGATGGATGGGGGGGGGGGCGATTTATTTATTTATTTATTTATTTATTTTTTTTTTTTTCCCCTCCCCAAATTAATTTATGCAATTAGGGGGGATGCGTTCCAACCACTTGGTTTACGTCCAATGCAACACCATCTTCACTGAAACGGTTGAACAGATCGAGGCGAAACTTTACACGTATGATCGCTTATCCATGAGCAACAACACGTTTTCCACCTATGACATCATAGGTCACATGGTTTGGCAAATATGATCGTTTTTGAAGAATAAGCCTTTTAAAATCTTTTTCTCCAGAATGGCTTGACAGATCGAGGGGAAACTTCACCCACATTTTCCCAAAGGCTTTTGGGGATACCAGGGTGTTCACAAATAATTAATAGGTCACATGGTCTGGCAGCCATATTGGATTGAACAAAAATCTTTAAAAAAAAAACGATCTCTCTCTTGAACAGTTTTAATTTGGGGGGAGGCATATCTGTCGACGTCGAAGAGTGCCATTCTTGTTTGCTCACCTGTTACGTTGTTCCGTGGAGCTTATGGGATTGCATGCCGTTTGTCCATCCGTCCACAAACATTTGCAACTTCTTCTCTGAAACTACACACAACTTAGATGACACTTCACTACAACCTTCATCACCCAGCATGTGCCAAAGTTTGTTCACGGCATTAAAAAAAACTCAGGCCATAAGGGGGTCTATGGAGGGAGTTTATGGGGGTGTTGCACCCCCCCCCACTCCCTTCAAAGAAGTATTTGCTTTGTTCTCACACAATTCCGATGAAACATGACTACAACCTTCAACAACCATGATGTCCCAAAGTTTGTTCATGGCATTCGAGAAATCAGTGTTTAAGGGGGGTTGCCCCCCAAAATATGTATTTGCTTTCTTCTCCGAAACTACACACACAATGTTCATGAAACTTGACCACAACCTTTATCACCCGTGATGTACCAAAGTTTGTTCATGGCATTAAAAAAAATTCCATAGGTATTTACTTTCTTCTCCATTATATATTTTGTGGGTCATCCATGCCTACCAGTGGTTCCTTGATTTATATTATCCAGCCACCAACAGCTGAGCACCCAGGGGTATTGCCCCTCTGTTTTTCTTCCAGTTTGATGTATTTATGGTGGGTATTTATTTAATTATATATATTGGTGATGTTCTGTGTTGATTTACCCATTATAATGTCTTTTGCATTTAGGTAGGTTTGGTTGCATAAGTAGTCCGAGCATCATCCCCTCAGGAATGCATCTTCGATTTATCGTGCTATTTCTCTGGGAAAATATTTTTGACTATACACACAACTTTCGTGGAACGCATCTAGTTTGTATAGCGAGGAGTGCCATTACTAAAACTCAGCTAGTGCTCATGAACATGAAATGGAATCAAACAATATAGTATTAGGCGAGGACTTCAAGCAAGAACGAGTTTGTGTTACTATAAATGGTGTTATTGTGCAGATTGGCATGTCACGGGGTGAAGTGTGGCTCTGGGAGTGATGTCGGTGAGATGGGGTTATGGCGATGGGCGATATCTTCATGACTCTCAAGCTGTCCTTCCATGGGGAGAGATAGAGATAGAGATGTTCTCATCTGTACCAATTGCCATCCGTCATGATTATGCGTGGAGATTGCCTCGACCACCTTTGGGACTGCTTTCATGCGCGTCAGATCCCATCATCGGCCTCCGCTGTCTGTGGGCAGATCATCTTCCAGGATGTCCCGCCCTGTGGGCCGGCCCCTCGCAAAAGTGTCCGCCCCTCTCCAGGACTCATTATGCTGCTCTTGGCTTGCTGTCCATGATGTTATTTATACTACTCTTCCTTTTGTTCTCTTGTATCCTGATCCGTTCAGTGTTGTAGCTCTTACATGAGCCTTGACTTTGTGTACAAAACAAACCAAAATGTGGCGTTTTCCTGGTTCCTTTAGCCCACAAATGCTCACCTGGCCTCACCTGTACAGGAGGTTTTATGTGATACAACTTTACCCTATGCTTCTCAATAAAAAGAATGACCACTGCCCTATCATTGCACATATTACAGACTGCTTACTCCTGACATATCCCTAATACAGGAGTAATTCTACGCTACGAGAACACGCGGTTCATACTATTCTTACCCCATTCTATCTCGAGGGATCCCGCCCTCCCACGAAAAATATTTTTGTTCTCCTTATTGATGTCTTTTTCAGATCTCTGCAAGTGGCAACAACAAATTGTCATTGATTGCATTTTGTCTCGATCTCTCCCTTGATGTTGGTGTCCCTCAAGGCAGCGTTGTCGGACTGACTTTGTTCTTGGTAGACATCATTGCTATTTGATCTCACCACTTCCCTGGATAATCCTTTGTACAGTTTTGTGGATGACCTCATCCCATGTAGAACAGTACACCACACTTCTGAGAATAGGCTGCTGTCGCATCCATCTCTGCAGATAAAATGTTACTGGTCACCTACCTGGGACATGTCTTTCAACGCAGGAAAGGTGTATGCTCACGTTTTCCCTCTGCAAGGATCATCTTTCAAACCCCATGGAGTACTTCTCTGGCCATACCCTGGAAATGGTGCAGTCCCTGGAGCACCCAGGCATCATCATCAGCCATGTCCTGTTTTTGGCACACCACATCATCAAACTGTCTTTTAATGCAGGCTGACAGCTCTGGGTTACTTACAGAACTTAGTCAATTTTGATTTGCTCGCAGCTCATTGCAGTATATCAAGTCCTCATGCAAAGCATCATGGAGTATGGGTTCACACTCAAGACTGGTGCAGCTGCTCCCCACTTTGTTCCGCTGGAAGTGATTGAATCCAATGCTGTCTATGTTATTGACATATCTTAGCAGAAGGCCAAGTCCCAAGTCTCCCTCTTGTTTACCGCAGGCAGGTTTACAGACTCGGTTTTCTGTTACCTTACTTCTGGCATCACTCCTCCCATCCTTTCGCTCCTCCATCTTCCTCCAGCCCACCTCGGTTGCATGTGTTAAGCTGAATTCTCACTTCTATTCCTCCATCACTCAATTCTTTCTTCTGTAGAACCAACTCCCTGTATCTGCTGCGTCATGTCCCTCCTTCCAAACCATCAAGAATATTTCCCATTGTAACATCATGCTTTCTCCCATACCTACCCCTGCTCTCTTCTCCTCTTGCTGACCCCACCTCCCCCTACCCCACTGATCTCCACCACTTTCAATGTCACCTGCTTCCCTTTGCCATTTTAGTTGCTCTGTGATTCTAGATTTCTGTATCCAAAAAAATTAACAGTGAGTTTCTAAGATTTTTCAACTTTTCACCAACAATTAAAAAAAAAAATTTCTGCAAAAGACCAGTCTCATGCTTCTTGTTCATTACTATAGCTTAACATTTGCATATTTGTGATATTAAATCGAAATCTTCATTCACTGATCATTTTGTTTGATATTTTCGAAAAATAAATCCGATGCACAACTCCTTTGATGCCTCGTTTTCTCAGTGGCTGGAGCTTCACCTCGATGCTCGAATTCCAACGTCTCTCTTGCTACTTTCACGTGCCATGTACCTGCCGGATACCCTGAGCCCAGCAGATCAACTCACAACCACCATCCAGGCGTTGCCCGAGAGTATGGTGAGGCTGCTGATAAATTTGAAGCAGGGAGGTGGGAGATGGTGGAGTTGGCATGGGACCTTGAAGTGGGGATGGAGGATAAGATGCATCCTTCCCCTCCCCCCCCCCAGGTTAAGGAAGTGGAAGTAATGGCTGGTGAGCTTGAAGGTGTGGCTGTTGACAACAAGATTCGTTTGGAGGCCACTCTGCAGGAAGAGGCGGCGATCAGACAAGAGAAGCAGGAGCACAAGGAAGCAGAGAAAGAGCAGGTGAGTACCCCATGGGAAACTTGTGAGTATTTTGCAATACCAGCTGACATGTCCACAGTAAAGTGAGTTTTTCATGTTGTAAGAAAATGTTCTTTTGTTTCCTGTTTATTCGTGAAGAAAAGCGTGGAGATGCCAGCCTTGGAAGTATCTCCAGCAGATGGAACTGCGGCCCCTTTCCAGTCTTCGGAAGCTTTAATTGATACGGCTCCAGTCATTGCTGAAGAAAGTGTGAGTGACTGCTTAGCATCAAATTCAAATATGGCTGTAATGGGGTTTGGTTTGCTGCCTGGTTCATTGATTGATTAAAAAAATAAAAAAAACATTTGCTGATGAAGTAACTGGATCAAGCTATCATTCTTGTATTGCAGTCGATCAGCATAATTCATAATGATACAAAGATGTTTGAATCTGGTACGTGATATTTGTTGAGGGAGGAGATTTTGCTGGTTTTATCAACCGACTGTTGGAGATATAGGAACACTGACAGATTCCCCTTGTAAATGGTTCCTTTGCAGTCTGAAGTGCTGACAAAGGAGGAGGTTGAACGCTTGAGCGATGCCTGTGAAAAGCTACAGCAGCAGCGGGAGCAATTGGGCCGAGAGAAAGATGACCTGAAAGAGCTCAAGGAGGACCTGCAGGAGTATACAGAGGTCAGGAGGTTGGAGGGTGATATTATTACATAAAAAAGGAGTTGACACTCCAGGTCCCCTGCCTTTTGAGTGGTATGAGGAATAGATCTGTGTAATATGAAAGCTAAATCTTGAACGGTTTTTGAAATACCATGTGCACAAGCCAAGTTACTGAGATGGTTGCCATCGCACCATAATTCAGCCAATCACCACTGCTATCTAATCAGGTTGAGATAATGTCATGAGGAATAGATGTATGCAACGTGAAAGATAAATATTCAACAGTTTTTGAAATATCGCGTACATAAAAGTACATGGACGGTTCATCGGTCGGACGGAGCTCATTTTAATGTACCCTGTCTCCAAACTTGTCAGAGGGGCGGGGGAAAAAAATAATATTAAAAATGTGGATGAGGTGAATGAATTTAGAGAATGTTCAGGAATGCTATGTTTTTTTAGGTCATCTCTATCATCTCAGTGGAGATGACCTAATAAAGCCAGTCTCGAAGTCTTTAGGTCATCTCTATCATCTCAGGGATGACCTACTAAAGCCAGTCTTGAAGTGTGTCCGCCCGTCCGTACGTCCACAATCAAACCGAGTGGAGACAAATAACCAATAGTGGAATGGATAGAGGTCGATGAGACATGCACAACGATATAACTTTCGAGGTCAAGGTCACGAGGCTGTCAAAGTTGCGAAAATCGTCTTTCAAATCGTATCTCCTCCCTCATTTATCAAGAGAGATCAAATGTTATTAGTGATTCAAATACTATGGACTTCCATATCTAGATATCTTCCATATCTAGAACAACATGAGCCATTTTTTTTGAAATTTGCTCTCGTTCCGATTTTATAGCCCTTTAAACTTCGCTCCGATTCTTACATGTCCGGTGCTAATTTGAAGTGGTCATCCGGAGGCCGGTGCCAATCTCTGAGGATGCTCCGGGTCCTGCGCAAATTTTTGCATATTTTTGCCCCGTATGGGCCGTTCATAAAGTACATACAAAAAATGAGGGGGGTGGGTGGTTTAAAGCCCGCGTACGGGCTGCGTACAGGGGTGGGTGGGTGGTACGACGGCTGCATACATACTTTCTGAAAGTGGTGTCTGACTACATGAAAGCGTTTTAGAAGATGAAGGTGAGCCTGTCGTCATCACGAGGGGGAAAATATCCCCGTTCACAGGAACATTTTCGACGTGATGTTGAATCCGTGGACGTCAATAATTGTTCCATATTACTGTATTACCGTAGTTAATAATTACTGATGCATTTGAGATAAATCTACAGTTCGTTGTAATCTTCAAGTATTGTCATGTGATATGAGACGCATATGGGGTGGGTGGGTGGTCACTAGCCTGCATACAGAGGGGGGTGGGTGGTTTTGAAACCCGGAAGTAGAGCGTACGTATTTTATGAACTGCCCCTATTCCGGTCTGCAACAGAGTTACTTTTTGAACTTTTTTGCGTTAGGCAAAAATATGAGTTCTGCCGAGTTGTAATTTGATTTTGCTTCTGTCGACCTCTGGCAGAGATGACCGGCACTCCCGCTCGGGGGTATTTTTTTCCCTCCCCCTCTCCCCCCCACCCCCCACAGGATGTGGCTGAGGTTAGCGAGTTGGTGAGAGAGATTGGGGAGCCTGGCCTTGAGGAGTCGCCTGCGAGTCGACGCCTTTCTCAGCGTGTCTCACGCATGGTTGCCAGCATTGACGGGCTTGTCCGGCAACTTGAGGGTGGAGAGAAGGTTGCAGGGTAAGTGAGCAAAAGATCCTTTGTTCAAAACACAAACTCCTCCATTCTTTCATTCCCATCTCTTCTATCTTGTAGAACTGTCTTCCTGAGTCCATTGTCATGAGCTCTTCCTTATAGGATTTCTAATCTGCTGCCCACATCCACCTTATGATCTCTTCCATTCCCATTACTGAGCTTCACGACACCCAATGAGACTTCGTTCTCACCCATCTCCTGTAATTCCTCCCCTGTGGTGCATTCGTTTGTTGTCGTCCCACAATTTTCTCTTTTCTCAGTTTTGTCTGTTTATCCATTCCCCCCTGTAACCCCTACATTCTGCCCTTCCATGAGCTTCGATACCTGTATAAAACGTTGTTATGCCGATGCTGACGAAGTCACCAGTGGCATTATGTTTTCAGGTTGTCTGTCTGTGTGTCCGTAGGTTTTCTTTCCCACAAAAACTTAAGAATTGCTGAAGGGATCTAAATCAAACTTGGTACAAGTTTGTATAATGATGCAAAGATGAACTGATTAGATTTTGGAGTCAAGCGGTCAAAGGTTAGAGGTCATGTTAGGTAAAACTTTTGTTCCTGTGCTAACTTGTTTACCAGTGATTGGATTTTCAACAAACTTGATACAAATATATATCATGATGTTAAGATGAACTAATTAGATTTTGGGGTCAAAAGGTCAAGGGTCAGAGTCATGTTGGATGTAAATTCTGTTATTGTGCTAACTTGTGAACCAGTGACGGGGTTTTGTCTAAACTTGGTAGAAGTATATATTGTAATGCAAAGATTAACTGATTCGATTTTGACATCAAGAGGTCAAAGGTCATGTCAGGTAAAATGTGATACTTGAGAACAGTTGAAGGGATTTAAATCAACCTTGGTACAAGTACTGTATGTATAATGATGTAATAATGTGGGCGGAGGCATATCGGACAACATCAAAGAGTGCTGTTCTAGTTTTTTTTTTTTCTTCCTTATTCCACTGTATATTTAATGGTGGCTCAAACAACTACCTCTTCACCATTATTATTGCCTTTCTCTGTCCAGGTCCAACCTCGTGCGTTGTGATGAGGTTTTGACGGCAGTGCGTGCCATGAGGGCTGTACCTGACAGCAAGTTAACTGCACTTGCACGTACACTCGATGACAACAGTGATGGCATCATTGACATCGACGATGTCTTAAAGGTATAGCTGGGTCTTTGTCCTCTTAATTTTGGCCCCACCCTCTTATGCCTCCCCTCACCTTCTTGCACATAACTTAATTTCTACACATTTATAAATTCTTTATTGTTGCCTGATGTTTAAAAAAAAAACATGATGAACTGCAAATCTTCCACCATTTCTGGAAACCCTTATATATCACGGTTTTGATCAGTCGTGGGCACCCTCTATGTACAGATTGTTATTGTGGTGTTTAATTTCGACCAATAGTGTTTTTATTTTTTTTTTTGAGCTGAGTTGTGATTGTTAACTCTCACCACGAGCCCTTTGCTGTTTGTCACGCCCCATTAATGGTGCTGAAGCGTAAAATGATATACAATGTTATTTTATTTATTTGCTTGTTTATGGAGCTGCAGAACAATTTATGAAAGAAACACATTGACAGATTACAAAGGAAACCAATTGAACAGAGTAATAGGGGAGGGATGGTGGTGTGGGCTTTAGACTCATCACAGAAGCGAGGGGGCACACATTTACTCTGATTCTGAACATTTCATCTGATTCAACGCTACAGGAAACTTCATCACATTCATATTTATTTTACATGTTTGTTTAAATTGTGAAATGTTTATTTTGGCAATCGACCACCTTCCTTTAATTTTCTCAAAGTCCAGGAACCCAACCCACTTTTTCCCATAGGTCCTTGGTTTTGAACATCGTGGCATTTCCAGGAACATAACCCCTGCGGTATTTAAGGGTTTACTGTGTATGTATGTATGTATGTATTGTTATGTTTGTGGAGTAGATGAGGGAATTTCATCGGAAAGATAGGATCGTGTAGAGTTGCTTGGCCCGTGGACATGTAGGAGACATCTTGATGTAAACTAAGAAGGGAAAGTGAGCTTAAGTGTTACTCGTCACCACACGGGGGAGGGCGTTGGGTGGTGCAGTGCTAATTAGATAGGGATTAAGAATAATTTCCCCCAATGTGTAATCGCCCCCCTGTGACTTTTCCCGAAGTTTTTGTATTGCAAACCAGCAATGATAAAATTACGTTTTTGTAACAGCAACGGCTATTACAACCAAGCTGCATGACCAAATAGGAATAAGCCCTGCCTCAAAGGGTGATGGCGGGCAAGGTCACGCCCCCAAGGCTGGTGATTGATGTGCGTGACAAGTATGAAGAAGAAGAGCACGTAGGAGGCAGGTGATTAGAGAGGATGGGGAAGCAGCTTGTCACGAGGAGTGAATGCATGAGTGGAGTTCGGTGTGAGGGAGGTGATCAAAAAAAAAAAAGTAAACCAATGTTACCCGCAGGGTGACCCGTATCTTGCCAAAAGGTGACCACGTGTGACTTATTTAAGGTCACACTGAGGTGAACAGAGCTGCTATCCACCAGGAGCGACTCCTTGAGGAATATCTGCCGACGAGAGATTCCGATGAGAATCGTTCTACAGAGTAACCATGAAAAATATGCGTTTTCCTCATAACGTCACCAAATGACGTCATAATGTCTCAAGCTTGACATATCTAGAAAGCACTCAGAGGTGTTCAATTTGAGGTACTACACGATATGGTTCTTAAAACTTGAAAATTTGACCTTGGGGTCAAATATGTTTGACCAAAGGTGTTAACCATGAAGGTCAAGGCCAATCGCCACCATAAATTAATCAGCTGAGCGCCAGACCATGAACTATCTTCCCATGAAGTTTGAAGACTATCCGATCAAAATTACTCAAAAAATAAGGGTTTCGTCGACTCCCCTGATTTGCGACAGTGACCTTGACCTTTGACCTTAAATATTTTATGCGCTGAAAGGGACCACTATAGGCCTCTGATATGCGAAGTTACAAAAATTTCCAATGATAACTGTGCTCTGCAGAGTGATTTATACATGATTAGAGACAAAAAAACACATGAAGGTCAAGGCCAATCGCCACCAAAAATTAATCAGCTGAGCGCCAGACCATGAACTATATTCCCATGAAGTTTGAAGACGATCCGATCAAAATTACTCAAAAAAATAAGGGTTTCGTCGACTCCCCTGATTTGCACCAAAGTGACCTTGACCTTCAAAATTTTGTGCACTGAAAGGGACCTCTATAGGCCTCTGATATGCGAAGTTACAAAAATATCCGATGATAACTGTGCTCTGCAGAATTTTTTATACGTGATTACAGACAAAAAAAAAACAAAAAAAAAAAAACATACAAGCTGACTAACATATCTTGCAAAAACTTCGTTTTGGCAAGATAATAACCGCGTCTCGACAAGACAACGGAGAGAGTGGGATCGGCAAGCGCGGTTGACGAAGAAGCGACACCGTGGTTCACGAGCCCTGATGTCGAATATTGACTCACAAATTGCTCGGTGCCATTTTTGGGGCGCAGTTACCCATACGCTGACGTTGTTCGATCGTCAAGTCCTAAAAGATTGCCTGGACTTAGCTAAGTGAAGGAACTAAAAGGATTTCTTTATTTTATATGACCGTGTGTGTGTGTGTGTGTGTGTGTGTGTGTGTGTGTGTGTGTGTGTGTGTGTGTGTGTGTGTGTGTGTGTGTGTGTGTGTGTGTGTGTGTCTGAGTGCGGAGGTGCCTCAGATAGGAATTTAGGCTGTAGATTACCTTACGTTTTTCTTTCATTATAATAATTTGAATTATTGTCATTGTTCATCTTTAATTACTGTCATTAAGTTATCCATTTAATTTTAATATGCTTGTGTCCGTGTATCTGTTGTGGGTTCGAGAGTAAAACCCCTGTGCTGTGCTACCGCCCTGGTGAAGCGCCTAGCATTTCTTTCCCGCGCTAGTATTGATCTCCGTGAGTCTCGGCTGTGGGCCTCCCAGGGAGAACTGTTTGACAATCCATCCAGGTAGGGGCTAAACCCCCCTGGACATGTATGTATGTATGTATGTACACACACACACACGGCAGTTCCCTTTCGGGAAAGGAATTGATCCCGAGGACTTGTTTCTGG
Organism: Eptatretus burgeri; assembly: GCF_056783735.1. Taxonomy (NCBI): domain Eukaryota; kingdom Metazoa; phylum Chordata; class Myxini; order Myxiniformes; family Myxinidae; genus Eptatretus; species Eptatretus burgeri. The sequence continues at coordinate 136,562,478 of NC_140962.1, read as the reverse complement.
CTCACTGGCTGCCATCAGCACGTAGCAGATTCACCCAGAATGTTGAGCTGGCTAACAGTCCCATATTACATTGTATTCAAATATCTGCCTCTCAACTGTTTGAGTGACAAACCCACATGCCATACCAGCACTTGCAGTCGAGGTCCTAGACACTGCGTTTAGCAGTGCCCTAATGTATTCTTATTTTTTCCTTTCACACAAACTAAGCTAAAATTGCATTTTAATTGTAATATCTTTCCGAGCTACATTTTTGAAACTTTAACTGTGTAATTGATGCTTAAACAGAGTGGAATAGTGGTAGGCCCCAGTCCTGATCAGAACCTTGCAGCAAGTGTCGCACATGGATTCATGGCTCCGTTGTATTTGAGAGGTGGATATTTGGAGATGTATATACCTTCTCTATTTTATTTTAAGCCAGGTTTTTTTTGTTTTTAACTGAACCCACCTCTCAAAATCCGTAGCTTGTGTGACTTCTGGCTCAAGACGGAATTAACACTGCCTAAGTTTGACCCTTTCAGTCTTTTGAGACGTTCCTTTTACTTTAATCTCCTCTACTTTTCCTATTTGGTACCACTCTCACATTCATCATTTTCTCTATTTTCCTCAACGTAACACACACGCACACACGCACACGCACACACCTCGTTTTTTTTCTCACACAACTGTTCCTAACAATTCTATGACACAGCACACAAAAAGTAAGAAAAATCAATGCTAATAAATGTCAATGTGTGTCAGTATGTCTCCTCCATAACTCCAAAACCATGAAACCTAACAGGCTGAAACTTTGCATGCATACGAAAGGAACTCCAAGGAAGCGCAAGAGTGAAAATTGGGTGTTTCGGTTAATTAAAACACCCCTTTTGAAGATAATTAACGGCCTTATTTAATTATATCCTTTATCAGGCGCATCCTCGGTCACCGCTCAAAATGGGGTCCTTAAGGCGTATCCTAGGGAACCTCGCTGGGGTCTGAAGCCGCCATGTTTTTTTCACCTGCTGAACCATGCCTTGACTTGGAACAGGCCACAACGATTTCTTTACGATAAAGTTTTTTTGTTTGTTTTTTTTCACTTTCCTCACTCATCTATCTATAATTCCAGCAATGTGTGTGTGTGTGTGTGTGTGTGTGTGTGTGTGTGTGTGTGTGTGTGTGTGTGTGTGTGTGTGTGTGTGTGTGTGTGTGTGTGTGTGTGTGTGTGTGTGTGTGTGTGACCGCTGTTTCTCGACAACCACTGGTCTAATCTAATTGAAGCTTGCCAGGTATATTGCTGGGGACCTGAGGATGTGCCTTTTCAAGGTTTGATATTAATCGGACAAGTGCTTCCCAAGTTATGGCCATTTATTTACCAACCAATGAAAGGACACGTTACGTAGGCGTGGCTGCGTAGGCCGGTGCGCGGCCGGCCGACAATGACGTCACGTGCCGTGCCAGTTACGATGGGGATCGGCGCCTTAGTCACCATGGCGTAGGAGTGGCAATGGTCAATGGCAGCGAATGTCATGGCAAGCAAAGACAGGGAAGTAAACTTGATTTTAATTAACTCTGTGTGTGTAAGTATCACAGCAGTTGTTACTTTAATGCAAGTGATAATTCGTGGAATGCATGTGAACATTCCGTACAGGCACGAACCACTTCCGGATAGTGATGACAATGTATTCTAATAATTTCTCGATTTCTTATGCACATTTATAGATGAACACAATGCCCCAATCCAGTCGTCGTTTACGAGAGCGAAGGAATAGCCTGTGTGGTTGTTGTTTTTTTTTTTTTTTGGGGGGGGGGTTGCACGTACGGGCACGCGAAGCG
>NC_140962.1:136548169-136555669 GCF_056783735.1 Eptatretus burgeri | reverse complement strand
GTGGTGACACTGGATTGGAATCTCACAGGTTGTAGGTTAAAATCCAGCTGAAGGCAGCAAGCAAGCATGAAATTTTCAGGAAGTCGAGCTAGTCTCAGAATTTCCACTTCGCTGTTGAACTGTCAGTAGAAACCCAGCTGGCTTACTAACAACCTATCAGGGTGTTGTCATCTGCTTGTCTTACCTGGTCTGATCCACATGTGATACTCGTCCACTTATTGTGGTTGATTCATTACTTTCCCTTTTTGAGGTCGTTCTGAATGAATATGGGTCCTTCACTTCTCCTGTGGATGGATAATCCTGGTACTTTGCGAAAAGGCAGGTTTCAGTGCCGCCAAAGCAGCTTCATGGCAGGAATTGCACTAGGTGGTTTGCCTTTGCAATCCCAGTGGTAGTCAGAGCAGGAATTTGTAATTTGTTCCGCGGGATCTTTAACGTCCACCAACTAATGCCGGCAGACTGGAAGCCCAGTTTAACATCCATCTGAGGGACGGCGCACATATTGATGCCTCATCTAGCCTGATAAATTCCAGGATGACAGTTTATAGCTGGGCTGTGACTCCCTTCTCCTGTACTGTCCACTAAAATAAAATCAAAAAGCACCATTTACAAAATTGTGATCCCGTTGAACTGAATTTCCACCACATTGGCTTCGGGCCAAAACAATGTGGCGCGTTTTGTGGTCATCATCTCCTGTGTAACGAGCAAGAACGAGAGAAGCACGAGCATAATCAAATGCTTCGTTTAAATCCATAAATGTAAACTATAATTATTAAATTTGAATCTGTTTGTAAATATATTTCAAATGCAAGCCATTCATTCTCATCTGGGATACTTATCTGCCGCAAGCAACCGCTACTGAACATTTCTACCACCAAGTACCACCTCCCTGCTCTGAGCTTCCAGCATCAGTGTCCGGTAACTGCCTTGAGCACTGCTATGTCTGGACATACCTTGACTGTGTTGTAGATTCCTTGATGCAACATTACTTTTAAACTACAATGAAGTTTCAATCCTTTTCCTCATTAACATTATTTTTTACAATCTTCAATTGCATTAATCATATCGTGCCATCTGTGAGCAATTTGAGTGCCTTTTTTTTCATTTTCCATGTTCGGTTGATGTGTTTTGAAGACCCTAATGATTGTCGCCATTTCATCCATTACCCGGAGAGTTACTTTTGTAGAAGAACATTACGGCGGTAACTTTGCAGGACTGCATCACGCTTTTCAAGCAGAATGCTTGAACCGAAGGTTGTATTATGTTAGAACCGCAGGTCAGGCAGCAAGACATTTTGCAAACGGCTTACTTTACTTTAATCAGTCTAAAACCTGAATTCAATGTAACATTTTTATTGTATTGTGCACAAAATGTCTGAATTTTTATCGATATAAAACAACCCAAGGTAATTTATAATTGACGATGCATCACACATAAATGTTTTGTACGCAGCAATTCTGTCGCATGGTCTTTCTGTCGGCGAAAGGGAGAGAGCGAGAGGGTCTGTGAAATGATTTGTTTGTTTTTTGTTGTAATGGCTTTTCATGACATATTTGTGAGTTTGGTTGAGATGTATTAATTAAATCCATCACAACATCTGCACAATCGTTGAAAAATATTTATTATTTATCCATTTTAGTACTTTATTGTAATCGTATGAAAGGAGGCTATGATCATGGTATCCACATTTGTTGTTACCAACTTGACTCGTATGTTTAACTTGTATAATTCATTCTTTTTGCAGGGTGTGTGGAGTGAATAAGCCATACTTTGATTCTTTTATGTATAATATATAAATATACCATGGGATTTCTTGCGTCCGAGTGACTGCATAGCCAGCTTAACATCTGCTATCCATTTGGCGTTCAAAACTCAATGAACCACCAACTCATATAGCCACTCAGAAGGCAAAGCTTGGGTTCATTAACCTCCTGCACCGTGATAATGGTTGGTGATGCCTTCAGTTTTGAATATGGGTTTACCCATCCCACAGACCAATCTTTTTTGTTATCTCTCTGGTGCCATATTAACTCTGATACCATTCAAACATTTTCACATGTTACCAGTGTGATATTACCAAGAAAGTAGGTGCTGTTGAAGCAGTCTCTGCTAAGGATTACCTCGGGCAGTTTGCCATTTCCTTTCCTCATGGTAGGCTCGCAATTTGGATGTTTATGATACTTCGCACACATTGGCCAACTTCTTTTTTTATTTTTAAAGTTACCCTGGGATATATATATAATTTCCATGAGTGCCAGAAAACAGGACAACCTTCTTAAACCCCAATAGGGCATGCTTTATATTGCAAAGGTGTTGTGGAGGGCATGTTTCATGTGATGTATTACTTTGGGCATTTGGCACCATGATGACAGTTCACAGTTGGATCGTATTTCACCAGAACTCAAACCCAGCAAAGACAAGTCAAAGACCAGTATGCTACCTTCAAGCTATCCTTTAGTACAATTACTTTGAGAAAAGAAATTGCAAAAGTTTTTGCTTGAATTACAAGCACATCACAATAATAACGAGAACAGCACTCCGTGGAGCACGTATCTCTGCCAGGCTGAACAGTTTACGTTTTGTGTCCCATTGATAGGCCGGATCTGCATCCAGATCTGAACCAAAATTGAATCGGCTTGTTCTTGTCACCTATCCAACTCATCCTCCTCGTTTTGTAATAACCGTCCAAAACATTTTGAGACATCGTGCTATATATCGTTTTTTGTTCTATCCCTCAATGATGAAGAATCACTTGATAAATTATCATATCCAGATCCAGATCTTCAGCAAAATTGAATCAATTCGTCCTTGTCACACACCCGAGTTGTGCACCAAATTTTTTATGAATCCGTCCACAACTTTTTGAGATATCCTGCACATAAACAAACAAGCAAACAGACAAGGGTGAAAGCATAACCTATGTCCACCTTAGATAGCGGAGGTAACTAGAAAGAGCAATTTGACATTGCAGTCCCTAACCAGGACTTGTGTTTGTGGTGCGAAGACGATGCATTGACAACGTAGGTTCATGTTCATACAACAGACAAACAGACCTTTTTGGTTTTATTGTATAGCTTTACGTTCCAATTGTATGTATCTTATCTACGTACGTACGTATTTTCCTGATGTAGATGTATTTTTATAGTACGTACTTTATAGATGCACTCACATTCTTAATACATGTACTTTACCGACATACAATACTCACATTCCAATAGTACCTCCTTTTAAAGACGTAACCACATTGTAATAAGACAACTTTATAGAGGTACTCAGTTCATTAAAGATAATGTGTAATACTGGCAACATCTTATTCATTCGGAACGTAGTATCGGAAGAGCATGTGGTTTGCTCAGGCGGTTGTCCTCATGCTTTTAATTTTTTTTTTATTTCAAGGGCATTGCAACCTTATTACAGTGAACCAGTTTCAAGTTGACGAACTCAATGTGTGGACCAGCTTCGATTAATTCTTCATGATGTAGTTGCGATTGCCCTACCCTTGGTAATTTGCTAGTGAGTGTCTTGAACCATATGGTGCTTGATGAAAGTAGCTGTGAAACCTTCCTTTAAGGAGAGGGTCTCTTCTGTCACACAATCACTTGCACCATCAGTCGTCAGAGATTAAAACCCCGTACCCCAATGTTTAATTTTCAGAGCTGTATATTGACAAATAAATAAATAAATTTATTTATTTATTTTATAAAACCACTGAAATTGTTCCACGCAGGTCGTTTTAACTGGTTTATGTACACATTGTGCCCTTTCGTAAAGGCCGTCATATACCGTACTTAGTTGCACGATGAGACATTTTTCATGCATTTTCTAAAGAAAACATTTACTTGTATAGAATTACCAGATATAATACGTGAGCAAAATGTGATGTTCCCTATGTGGGATTCGAGCAAATATCCTTTGGAAAAAGGAAATTATTTTGGCCTTGATATTTGAGCAATCCATTCTACATGCGTGACATTTCACCTCATTGTCGTTTGTTTTTGTGCCTCCCTGCTTTCGATGAATTTCTTATTCTGCCTCTACCTGCTGTAAGTGAGGCCCGTGTTCTATGTTTGTATTTGGTCCAAATATTTGGTCTAACCCTGTGTTTCCTACGACTGGTTCTAGGCCTCGCTTCTTGTGTTGTCGAACGTGTCATCGGTCTTACCCTGCGCATTGCAAGTCGTGGTCGAGATGTAGTTGTGCTTTTCGTTGCCCGACCGTTTGGTCGAACTCTCTGTTTTCTCAAACGATTTCTAGGATTTGCTCTCCTTGTTGGGACCCGTGTCCTGAGTCTAATTCTCCGTGCTATAGATGGAGATCTGGTCACTCTTTGTGTTATGGATGAGGGTCTGGTGACTGTTCTGTGTATTATTGGTGAGGCTCTGATTTCAGCTCCCTGTGTTGTAGATGCAAGCCTAGTTCTCGTTCTGTATGTCACAGAAAGGGCTGTTATTTTGGCTCCATTTGCTGTGGCTGTCATTGTAGTATTTTGTGTTGTAGTTACCACTATGTTTGATGTGGATAGAACTTCCAGCATTGGAAGTGTGGTTTCTTGCGTCATGGTAGCTCTCCACGTTGAGAGTGGCTGTTGCGTTGTGAGCTTTGGTGCTCTCGAAGATCCCTGCATTGTGTCCATCACATGGTTTGCTATCCCCTGCAGGTAAATGGACAAGAGGTTGTGGATTAGGTCACTGTCTGATTACAGCTTCAGCTCTATTCTCAATGTTAAAGTGAAACCAAACTCGTATTTCAATCAATCAGATTTACCAATTCGAATTGCATATTTTTGAATTCTCATTTTGTATTCTCATGCAAAATAAGCACCAAATAAAACTTAATTAATTTTTCAAAGGATATTGCAAGATAACGCATTTGTAATATTTTCAGGCAAAATTTAATTGTGACAATAGTAAATGCAAAACCTGGTGTTGGCTTAACGGTTAAGGTGGCTAGCTTAAGATTTTAGGGTCTTGAATTTGAGTCGGCAAAATGAGTACTGTACCGGCTTACTGGTAACAGGGGTTTCGGTGGCACAGCCACGCTTCCAGAAAATGATGAAAGGAGCAGCCATAGACTACATACGAAACATGAAAATCCAAGTCAAGAGGTCTTCTTTTTCTTCTTCTCAGGGAGTCTGTGCCGCTGATGTAATGCCATCTGTAGGTTAGGTTGGGGCATGAATTTTGAATTTGCTTGCTGGCGATAGCTCACCCTACTCTTCCAGAAGGACACCATGGGAACTTTAAAGTCAACCAACTAATGCCGGCAGAAGGGATTCCCATTCAATGCCCATCTGGAGGAAGGCACACACATTCATGAAACACCGGGATGACGGTTTATAGCTGGGTAAGGATTCAAACCCAGGCTGGACAGCTAAGAGGGTGAGTGTGTGTACTTCGGGGCCATCCTGTCAGCCCAATTGAAGAGTTGAGATACGTGGACAAATTTAAATACCTTTGTGCGACATCAAAGGAAGAGGGAGATTGTGAAGCAGAAGTTTGGGACAGAGTGAGGGCAGCATGCAAAAGGTAGAAGGAGGTTTAGTGGTGTTGTCTGTGATAAAAGAATCCTGAGAAAATTGATGGTAAGAATGTGCAAGACTGATTTGGCTGTTATAATGCATAGTGCAGAAACTCAAGCTTTAAGAATAATAGAAATAGGACCACGTGTCCTGAAGCTCACCTGGATCAGGAGCAACAGTCACTCAAACCGTTCCCAGACCCCCCCTTAGACCCTGACTTTTTTCTTCTATTAATGCGATGAATAAATTTGGTACATCATGGGTGATGAAGGTTGTGGTCAAGTGTCATCGAAATTGTGTGTCGTTTCAGGGAAGAGAGCAAATACCTATTTTGGGGGTCAACCCCCCCCTCGTAGATCCTATTAATGAGTGCAGATTTTGATGCGATTGATACACGTTGGTACATCATGCGTGATGTCGGTAGTGGTCAAGTTTCATCGAAATCGCACGTGTAGTTTCAGAGAAGAGAGCAAATACCAATTTTGGGTGTCAAAACCCTCCCGTAGACCCCTTCAATGAGGGCAGATTTTGAGGTGGTCAATAAACTGGTACATCATAGGTGATTAAGGTTGTGGTCAAGTTTCATAAAAATTGTGTGTGTAGTTTTGGAGAAGAGAGCAAATAGCTATTTTTGTGGGTTCAACCCCCCCCCTCCCCCCGACGCCTGAATGATTGCAGATTTTGATGCATTCGTTACACTTTGAAACATAACTTGTGATGAAGGTTGTGGTCAAGTTTCATCCAAATCATGTGTGTAGTTTCAGAGAAGAGAGCAAATACCTATTTAGGGGGAGAGAGGTCAAATAACCCCATAGACCTCTTAATGAGTGCAGATTTTGATTCGATCAATGAACCTTCATCAAGGCGCTGTCACACCTTGACGATTTAGCCAGCATATGCCGACTTATGAAAAATTTGTCTAAAACAATGGCACACGTCGAATACGTTATGGGTAAGTTTTGATAACATTAAGAGCACGCTGAAAAACACTGCCATACATCATAGTACGCTGGCTTTCATCGTTGTACTTTGCGGTTGTCCTCAAATTTTAACATGCTTGAAATTTTACGACGTATGCCAGCACATGACTCGCACGTTCCGCTACGCTGGCCATAAGTTGTTGACACACGTTACTTGTAAGTTATTCATAAGTCGAAACGCGTCGAGGTAATGATTAGCGTACCCGAAACTTATTTCTAACCTATGAGTAACGTGTTGTAGGCACGTTACACGATCGTTGACACACGTCAAGGCACGTTATGCGATCATTGACACACGTCGAGGCACGTCATTTGTAAGTTACTCATAAGTCGAAACACGTTGAGGTAATGTTTAGCATACCCGAAACTTATTTATAACCTATGAGTAACGTGTTGTAGGCATGTTACACAATCGTTGACACACGTCGACGCACGTTACTTGTAAGTTACTCATAAGTCGAAACGCGTTGAGGTAATGTTTTGCGTACCCAAAACTTATTTCTAACCTATGAGTTACGTGCTTTGAACCTATGTGTAACGTACCTCCAACGCATATTGACGTATGTAGACGTATTTGATTGACGTCTTCCGGACGACCACAGAACTGACTGAACGTGTTTCTAATTTACAGCTCCCGTAAAATGGCGTATAGGCAGCGTTAAAAAAACAACAATAACTTCCGATATTTCGTCACGTGCCATTACGTCACGTCCGATTGCCTCTTCAGTTTGCTCATGTCTTATTCTTAGTTCCTCCTCTGTGAATATTTTCTGTTTGAGGATATTGTCACGTCGATGTCGAAACTTGTCGAAACGAAAAGTAAATGTCCGAATATATTTTAAAATTCGTGATAGACTAAACCCCCCCCCCCAAAAAAAAAACAACTCCCGATATTTCGTCACGTGCCTTCATGTGCCAAGGAGAAAAAAAGAAAATGTGCCTTGACGGAGAAAATAAGTTTCGGGTATGCTAAACATTACCTCTGTGTTTCGACTTATGAGT
>NC_140962.1:136535669-136543169 GCF_056783735.1 Eptatretus burgeri | reverse complement strand
ATGAAGGGCCGGTGATGCTACCTGCTCTCAGCATTGGTTTTGGTGCTGTCCCTGCTGTCTTCTTCGCAGCAGATACTGCAGTGGTAGTGGTGAATGCTGCTCCACTAGTGCTTGATCCTGCAGTGCCAGTACTGGCAGTAGATACAGTGCCGTCCTTCTTGCTCGTTGTTAGAGTCTTGGCTACAGTTGGTTGCATTTTTCTTCGTACTTCTTCTTTGAAGAAGAGGCGAAGTGGCTCCCACTGTTCAATCAGCCTGTCTAGGCACTGACCAAGGGACAGCCACCTTGTTGCGACATGCTTCAGAATCTTGTGTGTCGGGGCATCACAGAGTTCTTGCAGTGCTTTCACTCCTTTGACGCGTTTACTACTTTTGTCCAAGTAGTAGTAAATATCGATGAGAAAGTCATCTAATTCAATGGGTAAGGCCTGAGCCGCCTTCTTGGCCGTATTGTGCATCATATGGCAAGGGCATCCCATGATGTAGCACTCTGGATTTTGTTTGTGGATATAAGCAGCGACTCCTTTGTGCTTGCCCACCATGACAGAGGCATTATCAGCACAAAAGGAAACACAATTTCCCCACGGAATTTTCCTGTCACTGAACTCATGATCAAGCAGTTTGAAAATGTTTTCTCCAGTGGAATCTTGTTTGCACGCAGGCAAACTTAGCAAACCTTGCTTCACAATCCCAGCACTGTTGTCATAGTACGAAATCAGGACAGGATATAGCTGGGCCTCACCACTGTCATTGCTACCGTCTGTAGCTAGGCTAAATGGAGCTAGTCTAGCAATATTGGCAATAGATGAAGCAGTAACATTTGACAACACCAATTGTTGCTGAAGTTTTTGTTCTTGCACATCCATACTTTGAAGCAACTTTTGAATCTGGAAACATCTTTTGAAATAGAGGTCCAGCATGATCTGAGACTGATATTGGCAAGTTATGTTCCACAATAAATCCACTAAAGAGAAGTTCCGCTCGGGTAACATCCTCTTCCTCGCTTGTCCCTTGTTTGGTGAAATAATTCAGAAGTGTACCGTACTCGTGCTCGAAGATCTCTCCTTTGCAATGTCTGTGTGCCGTTTGCTTCCAACGTGCTTCCGAATATCATCGCGACCTCCGTGCTCAACTGAAATATCAACGCTGCATACTGTACAATACGCATGATGAATTCCTCTTTCAGACTTTCGAATACACGGGTATTGGAGACTGTATTCGGTCTTGTACTTCTGAGACCATTTCTTGGTCTTTGTAAGCTTCTTTTCTGCCATTTCGTAATCAACATCGAGGGCTTGAAGCATCGGTAACTTCGAAGTCGATGTTCCACAGCTGCAGCGCGACTCGTAGAACTCTAGCGGCTGTTAAACACCGCACGGTCGTCGCGACCGCCGGGCTGGTACGGGGCCCAGCTGCATGCAGTGAGCGTATCGCATGCATATACACTGTGCATACATACCGCATGCACTGTATTGCACACATACCGCATGCACTAAATCTCAGTGCATGATCGCATAAGCGAGATCCAGACCCAATGTTTCGCTGCTCCTCATTTGAATTTGCAATTTTTTACGTACAATTTGGTAGCAGCGAACGTTATGGAGTTACCACATGCTATACGTAGCAGACGATGCTTTTCATTCAATTCTCATACTAGTACATTCTGATTAGTGAACAGTGCAAAAATATCAAAATTTCGGGAGGATAAGGATAGTGATCGTAAGGGCGGGAGTTTGGGTGAATTTTCGGAAGCCTCCCGATGAAATCGGGAGGGTTGGCATCTGTGTTAAACCAGGTGTCCGAAAAAAAATATATTATATTTACCACGTGAACTACGATAAAAATATAAAAGAGCGAGATATTAATAATGGTATATAATAATTTTTATGCAGGGGTTCCCTGAGACATGAAAACTATTTCAAGGGTTCCACAAGGGTAAAAAGGTTGAGAAACGCTGCCCTAGGGCCTAGACCCACCCACTTGGTTCATGAAAAAAATAATTTTAAAGAATGACAAATAAGTCATATTAAACACAGACCATAAGGGCTTGTCAAGGCTCATGGAAAGACTAGACAACATCCTGTTTAGAAATTACCATTTCACTGTAGAGTGAAAAGTCAACACACCAGCAATTGAACAGGTGAACAAGAGAGTGTGGGGCTCAGGAGGGAAATTAGTGGGAAAGGAGGCGAGAACGAGAGAGGGGTGGAAAAAGAACCAGATTTGAGTTGGTATAAGACCACTATCCAACCAATTTGCCTGTGATAGTCAGGTCAGGTCAGGTATGGGAGCATGTGCCAGAACAGCGCGTCGCTGCGTCCACTTTCCGCCGGTACTCCAGAGGCCTCCGTCTGGCCATCCCCCAGGCAGATGCCAGGCCCATCCCCATCTCCTTGAGATGATGGTCAACCTGCTGCAACCACGAGGAATGTGGTCGGCCCACTGGCCTCCTCCACTCATGAGACTCCCTTGCTGAGAGAATCTGGTGAGCAGGATCAGCGTCAGGAAAACGAGCCACATGTCCATACAGCCGCAACTGACGCTCACGGACTATGCAGGTAACAAATCTCATCCGAGTTTCTCTCAGCAACCGCTCGTTGGACACAAAATCTGACCAGAGATAGCCAAGGATTCTCCGAAGACACCTGGTACCAAAGGAATTAAGTCTCCGTCTCAGATCCTTGGTCAGAGTCCAAGTCTCGCATCCATAGAGCAAGACTGGAAGTACCAAGGACCTGAAGACTCGGACTTTCGTCCTCGCGCACAGGTACCGGCAGCGCCACACCCCATGATCCAGTGAATCCATGACTCCCCAGGCCCGACCCAGACGTCTATTGACCTCTGACTCGCAGCCAGCAGAGACATGAATATCACTGCCAAGGTAAGTGAATCTCTCCACGACCTCAACATCCTCACCACAAACAGACACAGACAGGACAGCAGCATCCAAGATGTCACCGAAAGCCTGGATCTTAGTTTTGACCCAAGAAACCTGTAATCCCAGCGGCTCCGACTCCTCATTCAGCACCTCGAGGGCCCCCAAAAGGATGTCTAAAGTCTCCGCAAAGATGACTGCATCATCTGCAAAGTCAAGGTCCGAGATCTTGACATTCCCAAACGATGCACCGCAGCTAGATCTCTCCGACATCCTCCCTAAAATCCAGTCCATACAAGTGCTGAAAAGTGTGGGGGCCAGTACACACCCCTGACGAACTCCAGTAACAACTGGAAATAAGTCAGAGATGGTACCACCACACTTCACAGCACTCTCAGTACCAGAGTAGAGTTCAGACATCAGATCGATCAGTTTTGGTGGCACCCCACGAAGACCAAGAATCCTCCAGAGGACATCTCGATTCACTGAATCGAACGCTTTACAGAGATCAACATAGGCTGCAAGCAGCCCCTGCCGAAACTCTCGTCTGCGTTCGGTGAGGACACGAAGGGCAAGGATACGGTCAATCGTTGACCTCTTTGGTGTAAAGCCTGACTGCTCTGGACGCTGTTGCTCAAGCAGATGGTGACGAACCCTATCAAGAATTATCCGAGCAAAGACCTTGCCCGGCACTGAGAGCAGCGTCACCCCTCGGTAGTTGTTGCAGTCTTGGCGATCACCCTTCCCTTTCCAGAGAGGGACAACAAGGCCCCTCTTCCAGTCAGTTGGGATGATGCCTGTGTTCCAGGCAGAGCAGAAAACTGCATGCAACGACACGAGTGCAGCATTTCCACCAGCCTTGAGAAGTTCAGCATGGATGCCACAGATCCCTGGAGCTTTACCCGTGTCAACTGGTTCACCGCAGCCCGTGTTTCCACAAGCGAAGGTGGACCACAGTTGATTCGAGGGTCAGCAACAGGGATTGTAACACCCTTGACGTCCAACTCGACAGCTGGGGAATCAGCCTGGTACAACCACTCAAAGTAACCGCCCAGCGGGCCTTCACTTCAGACTCCTCTGTCAAGAGCCTACCACTCTCTGCTCGAACTGCAGTGCTCCGAGGGATGGGCTTGAATGAACGCAATGCGCGAATTCCCCTGTAAGCGGGACGAGAATCACCTGTCCACAGGTGATGCTCTACCCCCTCACAGATTCCTCGCACATAGGCCTCCTTGTCCACCCTCAGTGCACGTTCAGTTTTACGCCTCAGCTCCCTGAACAGCTCAGCTCTGCCATTCAGCCTGGCCCTGCGACTCTGGTCAATGGTATCCAGTGTCCCTTGAGAGACAAAATTCTTCTTTGCCCTGCGGTGAGCTCCAAGACATCCGCCGGCAACATCAAGGACGGTGGTCTTGAAGGCACTCCACAACTCTTCAGGACCCCCCAAAGCACCCAGACCCCCCAAGTGTCCACTCAGCCTGTCCGCAAACTCCTCAGCTACTCTGTCATCCCTGAGCTTGCCAACATCCAGCCTAGGCTGGGATGGTACCATTCTCCAGGATTTAAGGTGCAGCTTTCGAGTTGCTACAACAAGCCTGTGGTCAGTATTGAGGAACTGAGCACTCCGGTAGACCCTGCAGTTCTGGATCATCCTCCAACGACCATCAATGAGGACATGGTCAATCTCCTTTGCCACACCGCCAGCGTTGGAATACCAAGTCCAGCGATGAGCTTGTGGGCGCTGAAACCATGAACCAGCCACCCTAAGTCCATGACTTCTTGCAAAGTCAAGGAACTTAGTGCTATTCTGGTTCATAGTTCCTGACCCATGGGGACCAACACACACCTCATAACCATCCCTATCAGTTCCAGTCGATGCATTGAAATCCCCCAAGACTAGAAGTGTATCTCGTCTGGGGCACTGATCAACCACAGACTCGAGCGTGGCGTAGAATGTATCCTTCACGGTGAGATCACTCGCCTCAGTCGGAGCATAAACAGAGACCACGGAAATGACACCTAAGGAGTGACGAATCCTTAATCTCATAATACGCTCGTTGACCGGTGTTACCTCAATTATCATTGGGGTCAGTGATAGTAGTTGGGGAGAGGTCTGCCCTGGACCTCTCTGCCTTCTGTTTATGGTTGTAAAATACCCTCGAGTTTAAAGTGCTTTCTGAGGTGCAAGATGAGAAGCTGGAGTACCAGAAATAATAATAAATGAGGTCTCGTAATTCTCAATTTTTGAAATTTGATATTGTTTCACTTTGACTCCAAAATAAAATGAAATTAAAAAAAGAGAGAGAGGACTTTGACGACTTATTTTTCACTTTGACCAATTCTCTACCCCTTTAAAAAATTGGTAAAGAATGAGGATTCAAGAGAATAAGGAAAGAACCAAGGGATTGCATGATGATTGAGTGAGAGATTATCTTGCATGTGTTGTACATACCTGCTTTTGTATTTGTACTAAGTACCTCTCCATGCTGCGTTCCATCTCCATGCTGTAGGACTCGGCTAAATCACAAGCATGAAAATCAAAATCAATTGCAGGTTAAAAGAGGATGGATGATGGTCATTTGGTATGATTACAGTGAGCTATAAGGTACAAGTCATGTTTATAATAAAAGTGCAAAAAGATTGCAAAGAATATCTGGACAAAATGGTGATTACATTTTAAGAAACCAATATATACATATTATTTGGGGCATGTGTGTGTGGTGCATGTGCCAGTTGCTGTTGTTGGCTGCTATCTCCACATGTGGGTGGGTTTCAAGAGTTGGTTGTTATATATAGGCACATCAGAGGGCTCCGTTAACAAAAACCGCCCTGAGCTGGAAGTCTTATAAATGCCTCCGCCGATCCCGAAACGATGTTCATAGTTGCTGCGTTCAAAATTATTAGGATTCTCCGAAGTTCACCAAAACGCAGCCGAAACGAGCAATATTCGCACGGTAAAGTAGGAAACAAGGAATAACAAGGAAATCTAACACAGGTGGAAGCCATTCAGCCCACCATTCCTGTACGAGCACCACACCAACCCATCTACACAAGATCCAAGGAAGGAAATGCAAAAAAGTTTTTAATTAATGAACTAAATTTCTTTTGTATGTTTGTTTGTTGGGGTTTTTTGTCGTTTTTGTAGTTGTTTAATTTTTTCCCTTTTCTTCCCCTCAGGGGAGGGGGCATGGGCTTGGTTAAAAATACACATCAACCACACAACCCCCCTTGACAAGACACCCACCAACAGCACTCCACACACGTGGACACTCTTTTTGGGAAATAGTGTACACATGTACACCCATTCACAGCCTCATTGGTATGCATTGTCTACGCTATCACTGATAATTCGCCAATAAATGATGAAACCGGTCCGTTAGCTGAGGGGAGTGTATAACATTGGGATTATCGTGTGTGTACTATGTGTGAACGTCTTTATAGTTGTTGAAGAACTCTGGGAAGGGTTCGAAACAGCGCTTAGCATTTACCTTGCGTAAGTCTTCTTGGGTTACTTTATGCAGCTACTTGGGGCTAGAGGAGCATGGGAGGGGTCAATTATATTTATATAAATATATATATTTATATATATATATATATATATATATATATATGTATATATATATATATATGTATATATATATATATATATATATATATATATATATATTGTTACGGCTGTGGAAATTCGCATTACACCATAAAGGGTCCTCAGGTGAGATATATCGGTAAGTTCATGTGTAGTTAGCCCAAACCCGTTGTTTAGAGGGAATATATGTGATCCATTCGGGCTGCGATTCTTCAGTTAGTCGTTTTTCTTTTGCTGTCGTTAATTTGATGCAAGAACAACAACGAACATCGCCGCAACCAACATCTCAACGATCACGCCATTCCCTACACGACGACAACAATCACGACATTCACACCATGACGCCACCTTCCACAACTACACTACCACATCTTCGCCACTCGCCATTCAACGAGCACCGTGCGGTCACGATCTCCGCGGGACGGATGAAACGGAGCGGAGTGGCAGCTTAAATATCTCCCGCCCAAAACGCCCGCCCTTTGGCATGGGGGAGGTGCGATTTGAGCCAGAGGTCAAAGGTGAAAAAAGGTGGGGGCCTGATTTTGGGGGAATAATTCCCTGGCCCCGAGCCAAAACTGACTTTCCTCATCCCCCGCACGGCGCAGGGAGGGGGGAACGAGAGGGCACGCCCCTTTTTGGGAAGCTTCCAGAAGGGAGGTGGAGCCAGAAACGGGGTGGAGCGAAGGGCGGAGCCCCACCCTACAAAAGGGTGGGCGTGAAGAGTCGTGTGGTTGGTTGTGCCCGAAAGAGAATTGTGGAGAGTGGGCATGTAGGGTTCGAGTTGGGCTCTTGGTAGTGGTTGGTTGTTCCCTTGTCCCGGTTCAAGTTGGGCTCTTGTTCGGTCGGTTGTCGAGGTGTGGAGAGTCCTTGCTCTTGGTGTGTGTGCATCGGATCACCCTGGGAGAAGCTCGAAACTAGGAGAGGCTCGAGACTGTTGGAGCAAGGATCGTACTGTGTGTGCATCATCTGTTCTGTTCGTGGTTCGGTTGAGCATGGGGCTTCTCAAGCCAGTCGGTGCAGTCCCTGGATGGAGCACCTGC
>NC_140962.1:136515669-136523169 GCF_056783735.1 Eptatretus burgeri | reverse complement strand
AAACTCTTGTGAAGTTTTTTTTCCCCTATAATGTTCAAGTTTGTTATACTTTTCTCCAACAGATGATTTGATATAATAACAGAAACCACAAGGAATATGTTTTTGATATTTATTTGTATATGATTCTTTTGGATTAGGAGAAGCAGTATTTATCTTTTTAAGGAAACATTCAAATGTATAGTATATCACAAATGGGTGCATGATAGATTTATTATAATCTTCAAAAGAAATCTTTTCACCAGGTTTAGGCATTGTAATTACAGCTGATTTATGATTACTCCAATATTTTGAATGTTGTTCTTATCGTTCTTTTGTATGAAATGAATTAAGACATCGCTTACAAGGATATATTTTGTTTGCTGTTCTGAATACCTGAGAAGAGATTAATCTTGATAAATTATTGATGTATGTGTAATGTGAATTATTTCCAACACTAAAATATAAAAAAGATCAATGTGTGTTTCTTCATTTTTGTAGTTGTTTGAAATTTTTAATATTTGAACTTTGTTTGTATCCGTTAATCCATATACATTAATAGAAAGATTATTCTTTTTCTCAAATTTAGGAATATCTGTTAGTGGCATTGGGAATTTAAAATCTTTAATGTCCAAGGTATTCTCATATTTCATATATTGTTTTACTCTTTCTGAATTACATTTTGGTGGATGAAAGTGAGCAAGAACAGACCAGAGAAAACATTTATTATCATTGTTCTTAATATTAACAACTGCCATCTTTAGTTTTATTTCTTTTGGTAATTCAATATAAGAAGAAGCTTTAAGAGGGTTTGATTTTAGAATGTGTATATCTAAAAAGATGATTTTTTAAATATTGAATCCACTTCCTACCACTGTATTATCAACATCGTCCTCTTGTTTTGATAGTTCTTCATAAACCCCACTATTTAAAAAATCTTGAAATGACGTTATAAAATGAAGATCTGTTCTCATATAAGGAGTTTGTTCTTCATCTTGTCTTTTCATATTCATTTTCACTCCCATATAAAACTTTAAAGTTTTCATTTCTTTTAATGTCTTTTTAATAACTTTTTCAACATCAGGTTTCACCATTTCAATTGATTCAGCTATTGATGATGGACCGGGTTCTCCAAATTGAAAAATCCTTATTTTTATATGCCCTTTAAATGCCCCATCAGTGTTTTCAATATAATCGTCTCCCTTTACTTTAAACTCATTTTTCTTGTGTTTTTGTGATTGAAGATGTCTATTATAACTACTCTTCAAAACATCCTTTGAGCAGATATCACAATGTTTTCTTTCCAACTCAAGAGGAGATATTTTATGAAATAGATTAAATGTGTGTTTGTTGGTTCGGAGGTGTTTTCTATAATGTTTATATTTGTGATTACAAACATCGCAGTATGTTGTATTCACCATATTTATATAATAAATCTTTGCTTAAACTAAAATTTTCTTGATGAAAATTTCGTTTATTTTACAGGTGAATCTGTGCTTAAAACCATTTTATCCTCCAACTTTTTCACTTAATAAATACAATGTTTCAAGACACAAAAGACAAGTTTCAATCAATCTCTTCATTTGTTAAAGATACTGAGAAATATGTCAAGGATGTAAAATTGAACAAAGATAAATATAACAACTATTGGATAAAAACAATTATGGTAAATAATATGAGTTCTTCAATTTCCTTCAGTGGAAGGGCTTTTAGTATACTTGGTAGAACATCAATTAAAGTATCTCTAACAAAAGTTTCTCCTCTCCTTCTGCTAATATATTCAAAACTAGAAAAAAGCAATGAAACAAGAAAAAGTATCAAAAAACAAAAACCTTATGGATGAAGCTTTAGAAAGAAAAGATAAGACCATCTGTAATATGCAAGGAGAAATTTGTATTTTTTTCAACAACCCTAAAGATGTAAATCCTGATGAAATAAAGGATGTTAATATATCAGGTGAAATGACATTTCGTTCAATAGTAGTTAACGATCATTTTAAAATTACCTTTAATATAAAAAAATGTTGTCGTTGAATCTGGTAATGAAAAAAAGTATATTGATATCGATGGTAATATTATTAAATATGAGTCAATATACAACTGAAAGTATAGATGAATTTCAGTTCAAGTAAAGTTTTACTTTATAAATATGCTAGACTTTCCTGATTCTCCATATGACAAATTTGAGAATTGTCCTGCGTGTGAAAGACGGGGATTAAACACAGAGTCAAAAGCCTATAAACAATGTATATTCTGTGATTATCTTCTAATTAATGATAATAAAAAATATAAAAAGGAAAATAATTCTTTTAGATTTACACCAAAAATGAATTACTTTACAAGATTGATTAGAGAAATGAATGTAAAGTTTGAGGGTGATAACACACCTTTCCTTCCAAGGGAAGAAACTGAACGTAGAAGAGAAATGTTCAAAGGATTGTTGTTATATATTATTCATGGATGTAATTTTCAGGGAACTATCAACACAAGATATTGTATAAATAAAATAATGGATTATCTTGAAATTAAACCTGAACTTAGGATAAAATATAGAGTTTCTAAAAAAGCCAATAATAAATTAAATAACCTGTTTTCCAAATATATAAATGAATGATTTTTTACCCATTTGGGAAAATAAGATAAAATTTAACAACCATAAAAATCTCCCAAATTCATTCAGATGTCTCATAGTTGGTTCAAGCAGATGTGGAAAAACCTGCTTACTTTTAAAGATGCTCCTCACTCCCAACTTTTTAGATTATGATAATTTAATAATTTTCACAAAGTCGAGTTTTCAACCAGAGTATCAACTACTCTCACAAGGTTTTAATGCTGGTCTTCAAAAAGAAGATATAATCGGTTTATTTAAACGTCAAAAAAACCTAAATGATTATAACATTGAAGATATAATTCAACTATTTTGTGATACACAGAGATGTAAAAAGAAATCAAATCTTATAACTTGTATTCTTAGTGATAATACGGATGATATACCGTCTCCCCAAGATTTGGATAAATCAAAAAAGAACCTCGTTATCTTTGATGATTGTGTTAATGAGAGAAACCAAACGGTAATGGACAGCTACTGCACAAGAGGGAGACATTCTTCTTGTAATTGTATTTATCTTAGTCAATCGTACTTTCAACTTCCTCGTCGTTCCATCAGAAACAATGCTAATACTTTTATTTTATTCAAGTTAAATTCAATCGATATCAATAATTTTTGGAGAGATAATTGTTCTACATTATGTAGTAAAAAGAAATTTGAGGATTACATGAAGCACACGACTGAAAAATATAAATATATTGTTGTGAAACAAGATGAGATATTAAGGGATATATTTTTTGTTTTATAAACAATTACATATATAAATGACAACTATTATTGTAAATCTTGTGGGTAAATCTGCTTCTGGAAAAAACTTTCATAAATCAAGGTTCTTGTGTAGTACAAATGAGAATATTGTAAATTTACTTAAAAAACACCCCGTGATATGCATTGTATCAACAACAACTAGAGCAATAAGACCTGGAGAAGTAAAAGGTGAAGATTATCATTATATTTCAGTGGAGGAACATATGCGATTGAGGAATGAAGGTCAAATATTTGAGGAGGTTTCTCTTGGTACAACAAAATATTCACATTGTAAGAGTTAGTAAAGGAAACTAAAATCTGGTGGTCTTGGGATATTAGAAACTAATCCAGAAGGAACAAGACAAATTATTATTAAACATCTGAGCGGAGTGAAGATTTTATCATTCGGTTTTGATGTTGATGAAGAAACTCAACGCAAACGTATGAAAAGCAGAGATGCAAGTATTAGTGAAGAAGAAATTACAACTCGCATTAATGTTAATAAAGAATTTGATGAAATATTTAAAGAAAAGGATTTATTTGAACACATCTACTTGAATGATGAAGAAAAGGAAAATTTCCCTGTTGATCTTTGCAATTCATTTAATGATATTTTACAATAAATAAATGGATGCAAAAGAAAGAGCAAGAAGATTTAAGGAACATCAAGAGTTGGTTTCAAAAGTTGTAAAACAGCAGGAAGACATAAAGAAGAAATGCAGACAGAAACTAACGGGCGAAGAAGCATTTGAAAGAAAACAAGAGAAATTTTTTAAACCACTTTTAAAAACTTCCCAAGAAAAAATGAAAGATGTTTCCACAGTTCCCACAGTAGAATATACTCCTAAAAAACTTCAAATGTTAAAAGATTTTGATCAAATGACGGAGGAAGAATTAGAGCATTTAGGAGAATTAGAATATGAAGATGAAGGTTTATTTCAACAACTGGAAGAGATTAATCGACCCCCTGATTATATTGTGAATGCTCTTCAAAACAATGAATATTCAGCGGATTCAAAAACCCAAGCAGGACTCATTCCAACAGAATAACCAGCAATATTTCATCTTGTTCAAGAAAAAGTAGTGATATTTAATGATGAATTAAGGTTCTTGGGTTCTGCTCAACCCCCTGTTAAACTAACTCCGAGATTAATGTTTCTTCTCACAAAAGATGGAAGACAAGGTTCAACTGTGAGGGATGAATCAAAGTATATTGATAAACCATTGGATATGAAAAATAATGATGATAGAGTATATATTGATCTGCTGAACACTCTAAATTATAGGGTTAGTATTTCTAGTAAAAGTAGGAAAAATGAGAAGGAGAAACACATTATTCAGGCTTTAAGTATCCTTGGTTCAGGTATTAGTTTTCTTCCAAATGACCCATCGCAATTAGTTAATAGACTGTTATTGTTTTTAGGTAGTAAGAAGGCTGGAAATAACAATTGTTTTAATGAAGCATCAGCCATTTTAGACCAGTTGATGAACATGAAAATAATTAATAAATATCAATATAAAGACATTTTATCTCATATTAAATAAGATGAGAAGCACAATCCTGAGTTTTAATTTCACAACAAGCGACCACACATCTTCATTCCCATACCCACTACAACTTGACCCAACAAAAGAATATGAGGCATCTTTATTGTCCATGGAAACTTATAATACCTTATTTAATATAACTGATAAAAATGACAAGTTTAGTTATAATCCCGGAAGTGGATACAAAACGATAACAGTCTCACCCGGAGCATATGAGATTTCTCAAATATCTTCCGAAATTCCTCGTCTTATGAAAGAGCAGGGTGATGAACCAAAAAATATTGTTATAGACATTCAAAAACATACTTCAAAATCAACGATTAAAGTTAAAAATAACTACAAGGTTGATTTCACAATTGATAATTCATTTAGAGAGTTATTGGGTTTCTCCTCAAAAAAGATTGAAACTAATGGGACGTTTTACAGTGATAATGTCATTCAAATATCCTCAGGAATAAATTCGGTGTTAATTCACTGTGATTTGATTGATGGTGCTTATAATGATGGAAAAAAAACAAATGCAATATTTTCATTCAGCGCATACTCAACCCCAATTGCTTGTAAATTCAATATGGAACCCAAAAATTTGGTTTATCTCCCTGTGTCAGGAAAAACCATACACAGAGTAAATTTTAGGATAACCGACCAAGATAATCGTATGATTTCTTTTAATGGAGAAGTTATATCCATCAAAAGTTTTAACATCTTTTTTTCCTAAATAAATACAAGTATGGAAGCAATTGATAGTATCTATGATTTGGATGATACTATTATTATCTCAAACTCCACTAAAAAAGATTACTTCAAGGTAAATGCAATAACTGGAACAGACTGGAATACGAATGGTACAAAAAGTTTTGAAATAAATAATCAACAAACCTATTTGAATCTCTCCGAAAGTTTCTTGTTGTGTAAATTTAAATTCACTAAAGCTGGGAATAACACAAACGCTACACTTGTAAATGATTTCTTCTGGAAAATGTTTGATAGTGTGCGTTTGTATATTGGAACACAAGAAATTGAAGCGGTTGATTATGTCTCTGCTGTATCTGAAATGATGAAATTTACACTCTATACATTCAGTGATAGAATGGGAAAGGGGTCTGTCGAAGGTTTTATTCCTGATATGTCAACGGGAACAAACACAGACCCTGGATATACTCAAAGGAAAGGAATGTATAATGATGATACAAAAGCAGAAAATAGTTTTACTGTGGCAGTTCCTCTTAAAGGTATATTTGGATTTTGTGATCATGATAAAGTTCTGTATGGTCTTAAAATTAGATTTCAACTACAAAGGAATGATAATGAAAATACATTGCTTTTTGGTGTTGGTAGTGCTTTTGCTGAACAGAATAAATTTGTAATTGAGGAGATGAGTTGGTATATCAGTGAATATACTCCTAATCTTAAAACAGAAGAGATGTTGAATCGAAGACTTAACTCAAAGAAACCACTCAGTGTATCATACCTCAAAAGAAGATGTCAAAAGAAGAACTCAACCAAACTACTTACACGTGGAATTTGGGTGTTCTGGAAGGAAAGCCACGATATCTGTGGATCATTTTTAAAAAGCCAGATGGTGATACTGCGACTGATAAGAATAATGCATTGAGTGATAATGCTAAGGTGAAACAACTTCGCGTTTCTCTAGATGGAACATTTTATCCACGAGATAGATTGGAAATTAATTGGGAAAAAAATGATTTTGCTGAAGCATACAAGTCTTACCAAAAGGTGTGTGAAAGTAATGGAAATAAAGAACCTATTTTGGATATGACAGCATTTAAAAGTTTGTATACAATCTATGCGTTTGACCTGAGCGCTCAAAAGGAAACTATAAAGTCTAATCGAGTGGATACTTCCCTATACATTGAAAGAGGAGAGAGTGAAGAAGTTGATACATATTGTTTGCTTTTGGAAGAAACAGAATTACAGATTAATACAGATAATGGTGTGATGATTAGTCTCACATAATTTTTTGTTAAATAAATGAGTGGCAAAGTACCAACTGGGGTATATGTTAATCAAATCAATCTTCATAAACTATCATCTTGTGTTCAAAATCAAAAGCCTTGTATGATTAACGTTAATACAATTCAGAGAAAAGGAGCAGTAAGAATTGATATTTTGCTCACAAGAGAACAGGTTAAAATCTTGAATGACACTGGCTCACTTAAAATTAAAATGACAAAACCAATGTTGAAAAAATATTCAATAAGAGAGACGAGTGGAGGATTTCTCCCATTTCTAATTCCTTTATTTGCTGGTTTAAGTGTGGTTGGAGCATTGACGGGTGGTATTTCAACAGCGGTGAAAACTGCCAACGAAAGGAAGGCTCAACTCCAGGCTTAAAAAGAATTGGAAAGACATAACAAAGAGTTGGAGAAACAAATTAGTGGAAGTGGTGTAATTGTAGATTTTGCTGAAAAACTTGAAGGTCTGCCTGATAAAGCGAGATTGTTAGTTGGAGATATGCTTTCTTCTATAGCACAAGCAGGTGTAAAATTAACGAAAAGAGGTAATAGATTATATCTTTCTAATAAATAAATGAGCATTGATGAGTGGTTTAAAGAATTTGGAAAGAATACAACATCAAATTTACAACTTGTCAAATATTGT
>NC_140962.1:136495669-136508169 GCF_056783735.1 Eptatretus burgeri | reverse complement strand
CATCGATCCATTGGCAGTCAATGTCGTGTAGGTAGGAATCGCTACATCCAACTGTAATTCCTTGGTTACCGAAGTTTGCACACTCGTAACGCTTCCGAACACCTGCAGGTGAACCGATAAGGAGGTGTCATATCTTGTACTAGTTTCAGAAAGCACTCATTGCTCTTCCAGAAAGTAAATCCTTTAATGCAGTTGTTGGGAATGAAATTTTGTGTGTTTGTGTTTTATCTCGATAGGTAATTACCCTGTGCAAGCAAAGCGAAAAGTGGGGTTAAGCAATTTGTTCACTTTGTCTGTCTGTCTGTCTATCTGCCTGTGTACAAATGTCAGTTTATGATTGAGAAACAACTTGATTTCAATTGAATGTTATTTTTTGAAAAGGAAAACGAACCTGTAGTTTATCAGAACAGTAATTTGGCTCTGAATTCGTCCAAATTGTGTATGCGCAAAGAGGAGTGAAATAATTTTTTAGTCTGTCTGCCTGTCTGTCAGTCAAACAAAAATGAAAATCATTCCAAACAGGAAACTTACTGTTTTTCGTGGCATAATAAAGGACACGAACAACACACACAAAGAACGAATGTAGAGTGTTTAGTAAGGTGGTGTGAGATACTGAGATCAACGGCTTTAAATTTCCAGAATCAATTTTTTTCTACAACTTTCAAAATCTTAATTTTATTTCAGTTGAATTATATACTTGACTATGAGAACACAAATCGCCTTTTTGTTACTTTCAGACACCTCCAATTTTGCAGTTTTGCATTATTTTGACATGTTAAATAAAGTGGTGTTTAAGACACCACATCAATGGCGGTAAACTTCTGGAATTATTTTTGTACGAATTTTAAAATCATTATTTTATTTCAATTGAATCATATACTTGAACAGTGTGTGGGGTAAGGTGCTTTATGAACTCTCTTGTTTGCATTTATTTTGAGTTTTTGCACTGTGTTTGTAAAATAATGACAAACTACCTGTTTATAATGTAATAATTTGCCTGGATGCAGGTCCTGAGGTGCCGTCGCAACAACCCCTCCATTCTCCTCCCCCCCTCTGTACCCCCACACATATGTATAGATGGTTGAGGTTTAATATTGTATTTTTTTTAATTTCGATAAAGAGGTGCATCCCATGGATATGGAGGAATTCTACCATATTTGCATAGGTGATCTCGTATCAAATCGTCCTAAACAAGAACTGCAAGGCCATTGCTCGTATTTAATTCAATTTAATGGAAAATAAATGTCCTTAAATATATTAAAGCTCAATACAAATACAAAATGGTTATGTATGCAACTGTGGCCTGGCAGGATAGCTGAGGGATATGCACACTTGCATATTTATGCAACTGATAAGAGATCATGCTTCTGAAGTATACACTAAGTTCTCAGTGCAAGTAATATAAAGTATAAACTGTGGCCTAACAACACGTAACATGTTTGTGATTTGGAAGTGTGAGTGGAATCGCTGCAAAATGTGCTGTTTGTGCAGCCAAATTTAAGAATTTGATCACCTTCAGCACACTCGGAGTCTTCCAGGCAGAAGCTGGCCTTATGTCCTTCTGCTACACGAGATCCGTTGCGTGCAAGGATGTCGTAGTGAGTGAATATGTTCATACTGTGGTAATGTCTGCACAGGTATAAAGGAGACAAAAGTAAATAGACACGTGCTTATATCTAAATATATTTGTCTGATAATTTGAACCTCATTGACTTTATGAATATCTACTGTTCTCATCTTGTTACAAGGTCAGCAGGATAGCCAAGAGGTATGCATACTCCCCTCTAAGCTGTCTGACCTGGGTTCGAATCTTGACCCAACTATAAACTGTCACAATGGTGTTCCGCATGCAGGGCAAGGCATCAGTACATGTTCCGTCTCTCGGAACATCAGAACATTGTTAATCCGGGTGTGCCGTCTGCTAGAATTAGTTGGTGGACGTTAAAGATCCCTCGGTGTTTTTCACAAAGACCGGCACCCAGAATAAATTACGAATTTCAACTGCTTTCAGTTGAATGGCAGGCCTGGCCAAAAACACCATGGCTAACCTCACAAGGTGGGAATAACTGTGACCATTAAATTAGCAGTAGAAGACATCTCAGCTTGTTACTCTTACTATCCCTTGTACAAATGTGCTATTATATGCATGTTTCAAGCCAACTCACCATGGGTGTGTATCATTTCTGAATAGTTATTAACCCCATTGGACTGAGTTCGAAATGGGGGCTGATTGATTTGGTTTCCATTTTCGTGTCCGTTCGTGTGTGTGTGCATCCGCAACCACATCTCGGACATGTATGGGACCAATTTTATTCAAACTTGGCACAAGCACAACACATGATGGCATACACTTGCATCTAACTTTATTTTGCGATCTGATCAAAAGTGGCCGACTGGTAGACTGGTGGCCATTTTTGTTGTAAATAAATAAGGGCTCGCCCTTTAACTTCGTACAGCAAAATTACTAAAACAAAGGGGGCTATGATATTTTATCTTTTTTTTAAATTTCCTTGTTGATATGAGGCATACCTCTCATATTCTCTAAGTATTCACTCATTACATGATCACAAAACCCACTCTATCTTTGAAACTCTGCCTTGAAAATAAATTTTATTTTAATAAGGATGAGCAGGGACTCACGATACATCCGCGCAATGTACAATGTGACCATGTCCTCAACTAGACTAGAGTACACAACAGATTACTGCCTCAATTGTTGAGGCCTATCTTCACAAGGCCTGTGACACCTATAAGCTCAAAATCCTTTTAACTGATGCTTTGGTCATTTTACTTTGAAGGGAAGAGGGCATGGCGATTGTGAATGTGACGGCGCCGAAGATGTCTTTGGCTTTGCAATGCAGTAAGCACCAACATGACGGCCTTGTGATTTTATTATTATTATAATTATTATTATTATTATTATTATTATTATTATTATTATTGTGTTCAGGTTAAAATTGTGGGTGGAGTCTGGGGAACTGTCCAACCAATGGGTGGAACGGCCTGTTACACAGACGGATGCACACACGCATGGCTTCTTTTATCGTATTGACAATAATGACATGCAGCTCATTTGTCTTTAATTATTATCAACTTTGGGAGAAAAAATGCTCGTTATATCGTTCATCGAAATGCTTTCTTGAGTCACAGTTCCATGATTAATTTACTTGAGACTTGCAAGAAACGTATCGCTAAAGGACAAAAGGGCAAAGCGGTATGCCTGAGCTATTACTCGGTGTCCCTGTGAGATGCTGGAGCATCTCCAGTGGATCTCCATCTACTCTTCCCTTTAGGCTTTTCTTGTAACCCTCTCCTCCATTCACAAACGGACTTACTGATGGCAGGCATGCCACAACCAGGAATGACGTCCCATCTTTGGCTTGAAGTCTGCTCGGCCGAGATTCATAACCTGTGAAGGGTAGTAGTAAGGTAACGAAAAAGAATAACAATTTGAATATTCCAAAGTACAATCTTTCATTTTAATTATCCACCTCATGTTTGTTATTTTTACTCCTTCCAAGACATTTTATTGTTAATCTGGGAATGAACAACATCATCTTTTTCCTTTGACTTTTCATCCTTTAGATGTTGTTGCTATCTGTAGCCCTTGTTAGTCAGATGTCTTACAGTACCATTAACGTAAGGTAGGAGCGCACTGACTTTGACCAGAAAGTCAGGAGTCATTAGGAATGTTGATTTGGTCAGGGTACCAACATGCAATGGCCTTCTCTTTTGGATGTTAATGGCCATCAGATAAGATGGTGAAATGACAGCAAATTTGGTCAAAGTATTAGGGCAAAAGTTATTTGTTGGATACTATTTCATCAGTCATTTAAACGATTAATCCACAACTAAGAGTTGAGTACATTATCGCTGAAGTATCCTGTCATTTCAGGCCCTTTCGTATGAAATTGTAATCAATTGGTTGCTGTAGCAACATGTGTCAAATTTGCCTTTCCTAAATTCCGATGTAGTTATGGTCATACTTAGTTTGCCATTTATATTGGTTCTTGAAATCTCCATTGTATGTAAGGCTTTATTCATATTATTATTGTTATTATTATTGTTATATGCTTTGATAATCTCAGTAATCCAAACCAAGCTCACTGACCATGAAGATCCTAAATGGCTAAACGGCTGCATGACTTTGCTGATGTAAACATTTGTAATCTTGTACTGACCATAGTTTGCTGTCTTTATGGAGAGAGAATAATTGTACAGGCATTTGCAGTTATTTTTTCTTTCTCTAGTTTCCTTCTTTGTGCCATTTCACCTGTGATGAGAAGCGGAGTAGACGTCTGCTCCCATAGGGCCAAGGTACATAGCGCGCGGACTCTGATAGACAGCCCTCTTCTGCCGCACAGTCTAACATATGCAGTGGGCGGTCCTCGATGTACGCTGATCCCTGGACCAGGCTGGCATTGATGAGAAGATCTGGTGCAGCTGGGGTGGAAGGTGATTGGACGTATTTTGATGATTGGACAGTTATCGCTTAACAATGTAAATTCTGTAGCACAGAGAAATGTATCGATGTTCATTATTTTGTAGATCTAATGACATCCTCCACATGCATGTCTTCATTATTTTAATCTTTCTTTTTCATTCTCATTTGTTTATTCCTCAAACTCGGAGAACAACAGGTAATTAGGGTAAGTAGCCATAATCAGAAGTGTGAGGCAAAAGATGACCCGATGGCATCGAGTCAACCATAATGTGTTTATTGGCATCACATGTAGACCAGACCAGGTGGAGAAGGCAAATGAACCCCCCCCCCTTCCCAAGCCCAACCTGAATATCATGCATAATTTACCTGTTGTCCAGTTATTTGATAGAAAAATGACTTCCTCTTGAGACGAGCTAGAATCCAAATCCTTTGTACAGTTATCTCCTCCTCCTCCACCTTCTTCTTCTTCTTCTTCTACTTCTTCTTTCTTTCTTCTTCCCTTATTTGCAACTTATTCTACAACTTCTGGGATGCCAGTCCTGCATCCTCCCTCCTGATGGGCTGTCAGGATAGGTTAGAGGTATGCACACACACCCCTCAGAAGTTTAGTCTGGGTTCGAATCTCAGCCAAGCTATAAACTGCTATCCTGGTGTTTCATAGGCAGGGCGATACATGTGTATGCCTTCACTTGGATGGATGTTAAACCGGGCGTCCCGTCTGCCAGCATTATCTGGTGGATGTTAAAGATCCCGCGGAACAAATTACAAATTACTGCTCTGACTACCACTGGGATTGCAAAGGCAAACCACCAAGTGTAATTCCCACGGTGTCCTTTGTGAAATTTACACGAGCTAGCGCCAGCACACTGAACTAATTACAAATTCTAGTTCTAACCTACAAGGGGGCATTGCATCAGTGGCATCGCTGTACCCGCCGCAAATTATGCCACAGCTATGTGCTGCATACAAAGAAGAAGACTACTTCTGACATTATCTACAATTATTCAGAAGCATCCAGAAACTAATAACCAAACATAAAACGATATAGCACAAAGGGCTTGCAATAGATAAATGTTGAATGCCATACTGTCAACACAGATGACTCCAGCAGCATGCTGTGATCCCCCAAGCTTGCATGTCATGAGATTATCATGTGGACAGGCGAGCAGGCTGGGCTCCCACCCTCGGCATGACAAGCCACTCAGCACTACCTCGTTTGCATCACTTGACCCAGCCCAGTACCACACCTCCTGTGGGCCAGGAAATGGTTTTTTTTAATGATTAAGCCAAGGAGAGTGGTTGTAAGTCGAATTGGAAATGCACGAAAAGAAAGTAAATGAAAATGAGATTGAAATGATGACCTTGAGCGCATGCAGTGCATAGCCGAGGCCGAGCTGCCGACAAACCACCATAGCATCCTTCGTGGTCCAGTTTGTACTGCACACAGTTCCCCAGGAATTGCCTTGTTTCACCTCCACACGGCCCTCATAAGTAGTGGTACCACTAACCAACCGGATCTGGTTATAATAACAATTAGACATTTATTACACATTTCCATACATGAACAGTAAAGGTTACACATGTCTGTGCTGTTTCGACCCACCCTATTTTACCTGATTCACAATGTCCAGATTAGGAGTGTTGCAGCGAATGGCTGCATCATCTGTGTGCCTACATCCGCTGGATGATGCGTTTCCATAGAAACAAGAGAGGAGAGACCTCTCATTGCCTCGGCAAAGAACATTTGTCATGTGGATTGGCCCAATGCCTAAAATGGAGCAAGAGAGGGAAAAGCATCAAAACAAGGGACGATAAAAACATCGATTGTACTTTAAAATCCACTTTCCTTCTTTATTCCAGTGACATTATTTTGTATGCAACATACATCTTACTCCCCAAATACAAGTTTTTTGAAATCGTATGGAAAAGTTAGACTCGTTTTGTTTTGTTGGATATTTATCTATGTGGTGTGCTTTACGTTTTAAAACAAAAGGTATCAACTCTTATTCTGAAAGACAGTTGAATTCAAGGCCTTGAGAATAATTCGTATCTATTGGCAGAAGGCTGAAGCAGATGGCATGTTCCTCTCCCACTGCAAATAGGTTCGTCTTCCTGTCTTCATTATATAACTCCACTGCTTTGCCTTTGTCCCTTGTCTACCTCTGTCCTGCTGTTGGTTTGTAACCTGTTGTCCAGGTCTTTCATGAACCTCAATATGTATCAATCTTATTCACCCCATGCATCCTTTTGTATCCATCTTGTCCACCCCATGCATACTCTCCTGCCCCTCATTCCTCTCCACAACCATTGTTTGTTCAAGTCTACCTCTATATTGGCCTTCAACTCTGCTGTTTGTGTTTCCCCCCTCTCTCAACTATTAATTTTGTCATGTTATGTCCTGATCCGTTCAGTGTACTACTACTTACTCTTCCACAAGGCCTGTGTGTGTGTGTCTGCATATATTTGTGTGTATATATATATATATATATATATATATATATATATATATATATATATATATATATATATATATTTTGTTGTGGGCTGGGGGTCAGGTGAGAAGACCACCGGGGGGGAAGCTATCTCGGGTTCCCACCATACTCCCCGGAATTGCAGGCTGTCGCACACGGATAATTCGGATCGCTAACTAGACACGGTGGGTCGCTAATCGACCGTGAACACCAATAACTCAACCACATGACCTCGAGTCCTCCCATCTAGAGGTTAATCGATTTCCCAATTAATCACAGGGGGACACGTCCTCGGTACGCCTTGTCTGAACCGGATCACTTTACCGGATCAGATGCAGCCGAGCGACACTGCCAAGGACGTACCGGCTAAAAGAAACGGATCGTTGGGAATAAAGTCCCGGCTCGGTAAGGATATGGACCATGCTGGATCAATGAAAGAACAGACAAAAACGAGCTGAGAGCATTTCTACAAAGGGATTTATTAACAGGCAGGTGAGGAAAGATATGTGGCACAGTGAATATTGTTTATTGTTGTCTGCAGCAGGAATAGGAAGAAATGTGAAAGTTGCGGCAATAATACAAGCAACTTACAAAAGCAGACACAGAGCAGAGTTATCCCGATATAATTTTTGTACAATCTTAACTTGAGCAAGGACAGGTGCCAGGACGGACACACACACACACACACACACACACACACACACCCTGATGAAGAGGAGTTAATGAAGAGAAAAAGGAGAGGAGATGAGGCTAACGGTCTCTCAATACCTTGCACGATTTTCCGATCACGCCATCGATACGTTTTTGGGGGATGCTCCGCTGGACGATACCTCCCTGACAGCTGACGCGTCATCTCTTGCTTTCTTGACACTTCATGCAGCTCGCGTCAGTCCAGAGAATGAGACGTGACTGTCGGGCATGAAGGGAGGAACTTGGGTGAATCCAGAAGCCAATAGGTGGAGAGAGGCGGAATCCGAAGTAAGTGGGCGGAGAAGGGCGGTGAGGTGGTGAAAAATGCGGAGTCAGCTGGCGAATGGTTGAAGATGAATTCCAGGCCAGGATGAGCAAGACGAATCGACAGGACTGAGTGAGCAGGAATGGTGCATAGGAACGACACTCTGGAACGAGCAGACAGGAGCGATGAGCAGGAACGACACTTGAACTACTCAGGAACGATGACACTCTCCCACTGCCCCACGACCCGTCCTTTTATAGATCCGGTGGGGTGGGGGCGACGACCCGAAGCGATGTCGTCACCTGAATCGGTCGCTCTGGTTAGGCCCCGGCCAGCACATGGGCCGGCCGCCATGACCGGAAGCGGTTCCACTTCACTTCCGGCCAGATGGTTCCAAGCTGTGGAATCGTCTTGCTCTGAGCTCCGTAACATGAATCGCTTTGCACCGAATCCCGTGCCGTGCCCCGTCGACCCGTGGTTGGCACTGGTCAATGTGCCTGCTCCATGGTGCACCACGCAGCCCGAGCGATCCGGCCGCACAGCATACTTCTGCCTGGTTGCAGCTGCATCGAGGCGGAGGTGCAGGAGGATGTATGCCGTCCATGGGAGACATTTGTGGCTGTCATGGTGAGCGAAGACCGACGATAAGACGTTATTGTAACCCCATGCGCAGACCCGACCAAAGATGTGTTATTCGTGCTCCGTTCTGCATGATGATAGAGTATCACTGGCTGTGCACGAGTGCCATTGTACACATGGTCAGCACGCGGGTCCACCCTCCCTCCATCGAGCATGCCCCGTACAGTGCGTGTGGGTCTGCCATTGTACACATGGTCAGTACGCGGGTCTGCCATTGTATACGTGGTCAGCATGCGGGTCCGCCCACCATCGAGCATACCCAGTACAGTGCGCACAGGTCCGCCATTGTACACGTGGTCAGCGCGCAGGTCCGCCTGCCATCGAGCATGGTGTTCGCGGTTATCAGAGGTGGTGGGGTGCACGATGCCAGCCCTGAGCTGTGTCAGGGAATTGAGGGAAAGGATTGGATATAATTATTAGATGGACATTTGGAAATGGGTTGGAAAAGCCGCGGCCGCGTGCGCTTGGCAAGTTGCCAGCATTTAGGGTGCCATTTCTTCCATCTCCTCGGTATGTGTTTGGAAATTATCGCTGCACATGCGTTTGGCAGGCTGTGATTTCGCAGAGGGGTGTCCGGCGTAATGCTTGCTTTGCCTTCGCTGATGACCTATCTCACAGCGAAGGGCACACGTGGCAGGGATTTACCTCAGGAATGAGAGTGGAAGAGTAAAAAAAAGAAGAGGAATGAGTGCAGAGATTTAATCAGAACTCGTGATGACATTTATACAACGCACTGTCCCGTTGTCCCGTTAGACAAAGGGGAAGGGTCTGTCTGAACAAATATTGATGGAATAACTGTCTCGGGACTGCTGTATGATGGTTGCAATTGCTTTGGAGGGATGCGGTTCCCAGAATATATACCTATATGTAGATTAGACGTACACACACACACACACACACACACACACACACTCACACACACACACACACACACACACACACACACACACACACACACACACACACACACACACACACACACACACACACACACACACACACACACACACACACACACACACACAC
The DNA here is from genome assembly GCF_056783735.1 of Eptatretus burgeri. Classification (NCBI taxonomy): domain Eukaryota; kingdom Metazoa; phylum Chordata; class Myxini; order Myxiniformes; family Myxinidae; genus Eptatretus; species Eptatretus burgeri. The sequence goes on along the minus strand of NC_140962.1, from coordinate 136,498,634 downwards.
ACACACACACACACACACACACACACACATATATATATATATATATATATATATATATATATATATATATATATATATATATATATATATATATATATATATATACAGTGGGGAGAACAAGTATTTGATACACTGCCGATTTTGCAGGTTTTCCCACTTACAAAGCACGTAGAGGTCTGTAATTTTTATCATAGGTACACTTCAACTGTGAAAGATGGAATCTAAAACAAAAATCCTGAAAATCACATTGTATGATTTTTAAATAATTAATTTGCATTTTATTGCATGAAATAAGTATTTGATCACCAACCAAGCAGTAAGAATTCCGGCTCTCACAGACCTGTTAGTTTTGTCTTTAAGAAGCCCTCCCATTCTCCACTCATTACCTGTATTAACTGCACCTGTTTGAACTCATTATCTGCATAAAAGATAGCTGTCCACACTCAATCAATCAGACTCTAACCTCTCCACAATGGGCAAGACCAGAGAGCTGTCTAAGGACATCAGGGACAAAATTGTAGACTTGCACAAGGCTGGGATGGGCTTCAGGACAATAGGCAAGCAGCTTGGTGAGAAGGCAACAACTGTTGGCGCAATTATTAGAAAATGGAAGAAGTTCAAGATAACAGTCAATCTCCCTCGGTCTGGGGCTGCATGCAAGATCTCACCTCGTGGAACCTCAATGATCATGAGAAAGGTGAGGGATCAGCCCAGAACTACACGGCAGGACCTGGTCAATGACCTGAAGAGAGCTGGGACCACAGTATCAAAGAAAACCAGAAGTAACACACTACGCCGTCATGGATTAAAATCCTGCAGTGCACGCAAGGTCCCTCTGCTCAAGCCAGCGCATGTCCAGGCCCGTCTGAAGTTTGCCAATGACCATCTGGATGATCCAGAGGAGGAATGGGAGAAGGTCATGTGGTCTGATGAGACCAAAATAGAGCTTTTGGTTTAAACTCCACTCGCTGTGTTTGGAGGAAGAAGAAGGATGAGTACAACCCCAAAAACACCATCCCAACCGTGAAGCATGGAGGTGGAAACATCATTCTTTGGGGATGCTTTTCTGCAAATGGGACAGGACGACTGCACCGTATTGAGGGGAGGATGGATGGGGCCATGTATCGTGAGATCTTGGCCAACAACCTCCTTCCCTCAACAAGAGCATTGAAGATGGGGCATGGCTGGCTCTTCCAGCATGACAACGACCCGAAACACACAGCCAGGGCAACTAAGGAGTGGCTCCGTAAGAAGAATCTCAAGGTCCTGGAGTGGCCTAGCCATTTTCCAGACCTGAACCCAATAGAAAATCTTTGGAGGGAGCTGAAGGTCTGTGTTGCCCAGCGACAGCCCCGAAACCTGAAGGATCTGGAGAAGATCTGTATGGAGGAGTCGGCCAAAATCCCTGCTGCAGTCTGTGCAAACCTGGTTAAGAACGAAAGGAAATGTCTGATCTCTGTAATTGCAAACAAAGGTTTCTGTACCAAATATTAAGTTCTGTTTTTCTGATGTATCAAATACTTATTTCATGCAATAAAATGCAAATTAATTATTTTAAAATCATACAATGTGATTTTCAGGATTTTTGTTTTAGATTCCGTCTTTCACACTTGAAGTGTACCTTTGATAAAAATTACAGACCTCTACGTGCTTTGTAAGTGGGAAAACCTGCAAAATCGGCAGTATATCAAATACTTTTTCTCCCCACTGTATATATATATATATATATATATATATATATATATATATATATATATGTATATGCAAGTATATACAGGCACTTATACAATTGACTACTTATTGGACTGGTGACACACACACACACACACACACACACACACACACACACACACACACACACACACACACACACACACACACACACACACACACACACACACACACACACACACACGATCGGACCAGCCAGTCTTTATCAAGCCCTATCTCGGATCTGCCCGCCTCGTGCGGTCTTCGGGGACCAGGTCCCCGGGCCTACTGGACTCCCAGCACGATCCGGAAGGTCCAAGCGAGCGAAGGCTGGCGGGAGAAGACCCTCCGTGCGCACTTTCCAGAACTTGCGCGCGACCAGATCCACAGGAGGACCAGCGGAGAACGATGCGAGAACCAGCCACGAAGGACAACAGGAGGACAACACCAGGAGAACCAACAAGAAGCTGGAAGTTTGAAGAAGCTCAAAGAAACTGGTGGAAATAACAACCACCCTTCATCCTCCTCCTCCTCCTCCTGTGTCTTTTTTTGTCTCTCTCTTCCCTTTTTATTTATCAAGGGCGTGCCTCACTTCCCGTGTGACTCATCCGCTGTCGGTGGGGGCTCCCGCATTCCACCCCCCCCCCCCCGAGTTGCTTTTATGCCCATACAAGGTAAGGAATTCAGCTCGGGGATGCATCTGAACACGCCCGCATTACAGCGAGGCACAGGGGACACTCGCTGGTCTGGCAGCGTGTCCTCCACCAACAGGCATTTTGTGGCTGTTGTTGTTGTTGATGGTTTTCCTAATACAAATCGCAGTGCCTGAACATTAAATTACCCACTAGACTAGGGTCGGGACCCTAACTGGCAACATGTACTTACCGATATAACTGAGCTAAAGGACCTGAATGTTGAGTGTGATAGCTTTCCAAATTCACAACTATGTGTATGTATGTATGTATATATATATATATATATATATATATATATATATATATATATATATATATATATATATATATATATATATATATATATATATATAGTTACGGCCACGGGTACCGAGACACCAGTTTGTTACTTGGGGTTTAATCCCCGTTTGTCCGAGTAAGAGCCGGACCTGGGGCCACCGCTGACAATTAACTTTATGGTATGGTGGGTTGCTTTGGAACCACGAACGCCACCCAGTTAACCATGAGTTCCAGTGTCCACCGTCTAATTATGCCGTTTAACTAGAGGTCACATGGTAACC
>NC_140962.1:136465669-136473169 GCF_056783735.1 Eptatretus burgeri | reverse complement strand
CTGACACGGAATCTCCTGACATACGAGGCTGTGGTACAAAGGACAGCTCTGGCCATTCTTGGATCACTTAGCAGAATGGCAGGATGGCTTAGAGGTATGCACACTCGCCTCAGTTTGAATCCCGACCCAGCTATAAACTGTCATCCAGGTGTTTTGCAGGCAGGGTCATTCATCAGTGTGTGGGCCATCCCTCGGATGGACGACGTTAAACTAAGCTGGCATTAGTTTAAACTAGCATTAGTTAGTGGACGTTAAAGACCTTATGGTATCCTTCACAAATGGTAGGTGAGCTATCGCCGGCATCCGAAACAAATTCCAAAATCCTGCCCTAACCCACAGAGGGAATTGCATCAGTAGCGCTAGTGCGTACCCGTACGTGCATGGCCGTACGTGCAAAAAAACCCAAAAACTTTCAAACCGCGTGCCAGAAACAACAACCACACAGGCCGTTCCTTCGCTGTCGCGTGTCCGTACGTGTGTGGCCGTACGTGCAAAAAAAAAAAAACTTTCAAACAATCACACAGTCCGTTCCTTCGCTCTCATAAACGACGACTGAATTGGGGCATTGTGTTTATCTATAAATGCGCATAAGAAATCAATACATTATTAGAATACAGTAAGTCATCACTATCCAGAAGTCCGTAGGTTGTAACCCGTAATGGGGAACGTGCTCTAACTTTGCCATAACTTGGGAACCACTTGTCCGATTAATTTCAAACCTTTTGAAAGGCAAACAAACAGAGATTGCTGCAATTATAGAGAGATACCGTAGATAGAAGATGGATACTGTGGGTGCAAAACGCCAAGCAACGTGTCCTGTCATTGGTAACTAAGGCGCCCTTTCCGCATCGGCCACGCCTACGCAGCAATGTGTCCTGTCATTGGTTTGGTAAATAAATGGCCATAACTTGGGAACCACTTGTCCGAATAATATCAAACCTTGAAAAGGCACATCCTCAGGTCCCCAGCAATATACCTGGCAAGTTTCAATTAGATCGGACCAGTGGTTGTCGAGAAACAGCGGTCACAGACACACAGAGATTGCTGGAATTATAGATAGATGACGGGGCCCTCAGTCAGAGATGCTACCACCCAATCTTGTGCTGCATACGAAAGTAGATCACTTATCGTTCCTCATATTGTATTTTCCTGCAGAATTGTGTGATTCTATGTAAGGCTGGGTAAATGTTAACGTGTTTAAAGAGAGAGATCAGGTCATGTGAACTTGTGATTACATTATACAATCATACATCTGGAGTTGGGGACTTCCCAGGCAGAACACAGCTCACAACCACAGGACCAGCACCGGGACATAGGTTGGTGGCATGAGCTTGCAATGGGTTGTGGGAGCAGGCAGCGAGATGGGATTCTAACCCAGAGCAGTTGACGCCAAATAGCAGATAGGAAGGGGTTGTGCGTTTCGAAAAGATGCTTTGGGAAGGATTGTGAAAAAAGAAAAAAAATTAAGACAAATATTGAACAGAACTCGAGAGTTTATAGAACCTGATACCTCACCCAGTGTTCAAGTATATACTTCAATTGTAATAAAATAATAATTTTAAAGAAAATCCAGAAATTAAGCAATTGATTCACTTCTATCTGTCAGTCGGTCCGTCCGTCCATCCGTCTGTCCGTCCACCAACGCCAGTTTATGATCGAGGAACAACTTGATTTCAATTTAATATATTTTGAACACGAACCTGTAGTTTAACATTACTTTGGCTCTGAATTACCTCGTCGGACTTGCATGATGTATCACGATCAAATGCAGTGGGAGTGAAGAGGGAAGACAGTGCCAAACAAACCTGTAGATGAGCTTGTTGTATAAGCGTGAGCTGGGGAACCCAAGCATGCCACAAGCTACTTGTGCTTCAGACTGTGTCCATCCTTGCCCACACACCTGGTGCCAGGTACCCGAGGGGTGCCGGACCTCCAGCCATCCTTCGTTAGGAGGCTGTCTGTTGCGCTGTCCAGGCAAGACTGGTTGTAGCCGAACCTCACCCAAGTGCGTCTCACCGGGTGCAGTATTGAGCTATGTTTAGGGTTCATCACAAACGAGAAAAATCACAGGCGCAGGATAGCCGGGGGTGGGGGGCTGGAGGCAAAAAAAATTATGTTCGAGAGGTGAGGCCTGTTGAGTTGAGATGTTGTATGCTGGTTGCTAATAAGAATATGGAATGATGAATAAATTTATGCCAAGCTTATACTGCTGCTCACCATGCATATATAGCATAGTTCATGGATTAAGCTTGTACTGAAGACATTTGTGAAGTACCATTGGGGGAAGTTTTAACTAGACAGCATATCAAACAAAGATGGTGGAAATGACAGACCTGCATACCAGGTGGTGGGAAACCGGGCCGACGCTTTGTTGAGCAAACGATGCCAGCATCCTCTTCGTGAGTGCAGTCGGTCTGACCCCAACCTGGAAAGCGGCAGTCTGCAAGGCTCTCTTCAAGTCCACGACACATCACTTCATCCAGCCATATTTTACCTGAGGAAAGACAAAAAACAACATAAACCACTTTTTAATTGGCTATGACCTTCATTCCACCTGTAATCCACTGATCCATTGCTGTGTTCATTCTGTTAGCATGTCACGATCCAAATTGCATTAGTAATGTAATGTGATGTAACCAAGTTTGAATGTAAAATGTATATTCATGTTTTGTCTCATGCATATTTATGTTCCACCCATGTGTTGCATCATCATTGCAGTGGGTGAGAGCAACTCTTCCCCCCCGATCTGGCAGGACGTGTGCATGTATCTGGAAAAGGCATTTTTACGACGCATTTGTAGTGTTTTTAAAATAAAGAAGTGATTTAAAACTCTGCAAGCGTTAAACTGCCTGGAGCATTCTTATTCAAGAACCCTGGACACAGAGGCCGCTACAAGATAAATGTTACCCACCTGTTCCCATGCCATAGTGGGCACTGTGGGTCCAGCCGGTGGCTTCCGTGTAACCAAGCTGGCGACATGCAACATGAGCAGCCTTAAGGGAAAAGCCATCGTCGCACACGGTTCCCCACTCGCCTTCTCTCCACAGCTCCAGCCGCCCCTAACACCCAACACAGACTTCATGTAAATCAATTAGTAAACCATAAAAGTGGTCTTTTACGGTATTCGTGTGTTAAATGAAGTTTCGATACTGTGCTGTGGTACCTCATGTTGTTTCCGAGGATAACCGGCCATCCGCAACACCACAGCTGCTTTGCTGTGATTTTGTGGTGATGCAAGAGCTTGAAACCCCAAAGACTTGGCCCAGAGAAAGACTATCAGGACTGGGAGCTCCATGTTCCTACATACCAGTTACACCCCAAGACGATCACCACAGCACGCAAATGAAAAAAACACCATCACAATTGTCTGGGGTTAAATCACACAGACAGTAAAACTTGTGTTATGTAATTAGTCAATCCTTCTAGTGTAGTAGATAGTAGAAAAATCGTGCAAATTATGATACAAGCATCAAATTTGGCATTTCTGTTCTGCAGGGCTTTCTGATCAAATCTGCCCGATTGGCCATTTGAAAATCCAAATTTTGAAAAATTTGAAGAAAAAAAAAACTTCAAAAAAATTTGAAGTCACAGCTGGCTGAAATTCTTGAAGCGCAAGTGAACATCCCAGACAGAGAACCAAGGGGAGATGCAGTCATCATTGATGGCTTAGCACTTATCAATGCCCTACCTCCACGCACTTCATAGATATTTGATGACTATGCTAAAGAAGACATCATCCCAAAGGTGGAATCCTATGGTGTCAGGAACGAGAGGGTGGACGTAGTGTTTGATGTGTACAAGAAGTTAAGTCTGAAGTCCGAGGCAAGGTCGAAAAGGCGGCAAGGAATCAGAAGAGGAGTGACAGGAACCAGTAAGACCCCAAGTAACTGGAGAAGCTTTCTTCGAGATGACAGCAACAAGACTGAGCTGTTTTACTTCGTTGCGGAAAAGATGTGTGAAGCACAGACGACAAGCAGTCATTGTCACAAAAGGAGAAGATGCCATTAGCAACACAAGGAAGTCGCTGGATGCTGTGTCTCCATGTTGTCATAAAGAAGCTGACACTCAAATATTTGTACACGTCAGGGATGCAACGACGGATGGTAGCAAGTCCATTATCATTAAGGCTAATGACACGAACGTACTAGTCATAGCAATATCTGTACTACCATCCTTACAGGAACTAGGTCTTGAGAGCATGTGGATCGCCTTTGGCCAAGGAGCCAAGGCGTGATGGATTCCAGTCCATGAGGTAGTTTCTGCAATAGGGCCTGAGAAAGCTAGAGGGATCCCATACTTCCATGCGTTCACTGGATGTGACGTTGTGTCTGCCTTCCGTGGTAAAGGGAAGAAAACTGCATGGCAGACTTGGAACGTCTTTGATGATGTTTCTGAAACAATCACCAATCTCAGCCAGCATCCAACATTGATTCGTGATCTTGACTTTTTTGAAGTTTTTTTTCTTCAAATTTTTCAAAATTTTGATTTTCAAATGGTCAATCAGGCAGATTTCATTAGAATCCCCTGGAGAACAAATGTGCCAAATTTTATGCTTGTATCATCATTTGCGCGATTCCTCTCAAAAATTGCTGTTATCTGCCCCACTATTCTGGAAAACAATATAGATGCATGTTCAGAATTATTTTGGAGAGTTCATCATTTAATTTAATAATTATTGGCTGTTCAGCCTCATTGTTATCTCACATGACACCATCTTGATTTTCAATCCTTTTCTATTCTTATGACTACTAGTACTACGAGTTGTTTAATGGCCACAATTATTCTCACCTTCCTGTGGAATCGGATGGAGAAAGTTTTTGGCCAAGGTCTTCTCACGAACTGGCTGGCCAGGACTCACGTTTGACGAAAGTTTGCAGTGAGGCCTGGCCAGCCAGGAATTTGGAATTACTTCAGGGTGCTGTAAGTAATTTGCCTGAAAGACACTGTGAGATCGTTTGCATACAATGATTTAGGTTCAAGCAGAAGCTATATCACAAAGGGCAGCAGGTTCACAAACTGCCGAATGGTTTGGGGAGAAGGAGGTGGACATACACAAGGAGGAATATCACAAAAATGAGTAACAATGACCCTGAGAGGAAAAGAATGGTAAAGAATCAGTGTTTGAAGAAGATATTATGGTTGTGCATGGGTGAGTGCATAAAGAAGTTATGGGAAGAGTGTTTGAAAGACTGAAGTGGGAAGGACGAGACAATGGACACGGGAAACAATTCCACAAGTGGAAGAACAAGGGGACGAAAGAATGCAGGTGGGAAACCAGTCTGGATGCTGGGTGAGCAGGTGAGGCTTTCTTGAGGAGCACATGTGACCTAGAGTGGCCTGGGGAAGACAGTAGTAGCAATGCCAGATATAAGGATCCTTAATGTCCACCAACTAATGTTAGCAGAAAGGGACACCCAGCTTAACAATTCATCTTTTGGATGGCATGCTCAATGAAACACCCTGCCTGGAAAACGCCAGGATGACAATTTATAGTTGTTCCGAAAATCAAACCCAGATTAGCGGCTCAAAGGAAATCACTTGACCACTGAGCTATCTTGTTATCCCCAACATTTGTATGCCTTCGCTGATGAAGTTTCCGGAGGCATTATGTTTTCGGGTTGTCCGTCCGTGCGTCCGTGATAGGTTTTTGTTACCGCAATGACTTAAGAACGGCTGAAGGGATCCAAGTCAAACTTGGTACAAGTATGTATAATGACGTAAAGATAAACTGATTAGATTATGGGGTCAAATGTCCCGTTCGGTAAAAATTTGGTCACCACGCTAACCTGTAAACCAGTGATGGCATTTTGACTAAACTTTGTGTAAGTATATATTACGATGCAAACACGAACTGATTAGATTTTGGCATCAATAGGTCAAAGGTCAGAGGTAGTGTCAGGTAAAAATATGATAGTTGAGCTGAAGGGATTTGAATCAAACTTGGTATAAGTACTGTATGTATGTATAAACCTCGGTCAGTGTGTCCATCCTTGATAAATTGTTACGAAAAGGTCAAGGGTCAGAGGTCACATTAAAACTCCTGTTAATGTGATACCATTGGCTATGGGATTTGAACTAAGCAAAGTACATGCACCATGATAAAAGGTACAGATTAGATATTGAGGTCAAATGATCTTGAGGTTTTAGGTCAAAGTTAGAGTAAGCAAAGAGTTAAAGTGGACAGAGGCATATCAGTCGATGACGAATTATGTCAGGTTTAACATACAAAAGGCTGCTACATATTCTGAAAGGATGCTGTAGAGAGAGTGTATTTACTTTTGAACTGTCTCGCCTTGGTGTGAATCACGACCCCAATATAAACTGTCAGGTTGGTACTTTGTGGGCAGGGTGTTGCATCACATACAGCATCGCCCCTCTGATAGACCTTAACCTGAGTGTCCCGTCTGCTGGCATTGCTTGGTGTATGTTAAAGAACCCACGGTATCTTTCGTGAAGAGTAGCCAAGTTATCACTGACACCCAGAACAAATAACAAATTCCTGCCACCTTCAGTTGAACGTCAGGCCTGTCCAGCAGTTCGTTAAAGATTTGTACCAAAACAAAAGACCCCACAAGAGTGTGGAAATAATTGTGGCCTTTGAAGATGTAGTCGAAAAAAAAAGTATATAAAATCACATGTTGGTGATTTTGGCTACAGAGAACACCTGGTAGTATAAAACTAATCACATAATAAATTGCTTGGAAGACAAACAATGCATTCAAGACACTTTGTCCATTGTCCCCACTGTAGTTGGGGATGGGATAACCTTATTGAGAAAAAAGCAAGAGCAAGCAAACACATGCAGTGAGACTGGGTTGCTAGGCATGGACGTTAGGGTCATGTTTGCTCTAAATGCCATTTTCCATTTTCAATAAGAACTCACCTTGTTCCTGGGCGTGCAAAATACTGCATGATGTGTCTTCTGTGAATATGCAGTTATGGCGATCAATGGGCATCCCAGGGGTCTCCGAGGTCGTGGTTTGGCTCTTTGACAAAGCTTTTGGACCATTTCATAGCAGAGATGGTATTAAACTGGACAATGTGCATCAAGCTGTTAGCTCTCAGGAGCACAAACTGAACACCGCAGCAATAATTAATAGGATCTTGGTAGCTATGCTGATAGCTACGTTTTTTGTCCGCTGTGTCCACTTGAGCTCCCGTCAGTCCCATGTAAAAATGTACGTGCACACGGAGCCCATTGTGCATAATGGGCGCACGGCCAGGAGACGGAGCTTCGCGGCATGCGGAGACGGACATGTGACGCGCTTAGGTACACATCAGCTGGGGCGTCGAGGTTGCCCCCAAATATGTCAATGGCGCATCGCAGAGAAAGTTTCACAGATTGGACTTAAGAAAATGCATAAGAGGAAACTGTATGTTCACTCTATCGACAAGACTGAAATCTCATTGTTTGTTAATTCCAACAACAAGACTGAAATCTCATTGTTTGTTAATTCCATCACCAAGACTGAAATCTCATTGTTAATTCCATCAACAAGA
>NC_140962.1:136433169-136460669 GCF_056783735.1 Eptatretus burgeri | reverse complement strand
TTTTAAATCTGTTTTTTGAGGGAAGGTCCAAAAACTTGAAAACCAACATTTTGTGGAATCAATTGTATGGCATTTGTGGTGAATAATAACGGAGGTTTGTTTACAATCTCAGGAACCAACAGCTTTGAAACACTTGGAATAAAATATTGTTTGGGATTTTTCTTGAATAATCATTAAAAGGCACTCGTTTTTGCATTGTTGTCCAGCATTTCTACAACTCAATTTCCAATTCCACAGATACAGTAATGGGATAGGTGAGTGACATTCCAGAGATGGATGGAACTCCAGTTATCTCCATAATTCCCTCATCCCCATCCTTTATACTTTCCCCAACCCTCCCGAGAGTGACTTTCAGCCTTTTCTCTTAACAGAACAATGACCGTTCTTTTGTCCGTCGTCTCCGTCCATGAAGCTCACCTTGTTGTACGTTGTGTTGGCCACCCGGGAGGAAATGTTTGTAAAGATTAGGATCACCGCTGGCGTGCGCACAGTAAAACTTTTACAAGTCGTCCTCGGACTGTCTCGAGATGTCCAAAGAGTGTGAAGATTTGTTTTTTACTGGATGGGTTACACACTCAGCCGCTTTGGCCATAGAACGTTTCCTCAGCCGTTCATTTTCCCCACAGCCCCCACCACTGACCCACGTCTCGGCTGTAGGAAGGAGTGAGTCAGCGACTGGGCATCCCCGGATGGAAGAGAAGGAAGCGATCAGTCACCGTAATTCAACAGGAATTAACTTCCACAGTTTCAGCTTCAAACTCTGGCAATCACTCCTCTTTAAAATAAAGTGATAAAATAAACAATAAAATATAATGATTGGACCAAGTTGCAAGCTCGTACCTTTTCGAGGTTGTGGAGCAGTACAATGACATCATCGGTTTTTAGGGGGGTTTTTTTGTACCTATGTAAGTTTTCCTTCCAAGTGAATCAAATTAACAGGCAAATTTAAACTGTATAGTGAAGCTATTGTATTGATGAAGCAAAAAACGATTTAAAATCTTTGCTTGCAAGACAAAATGAACGGATACATCATCCGTCCAAATATGACAAATATGCACAACAGTTCTTAAAGCTTACATCAGGAAACAATGAAATTCACGCTCACCCTCACTCCACCCCTTGTATAATAATAATTTGTATAATAAACCAAAAAAACAGTATGGATGAGTGTGCAAACAGGCTGATGGCCCAGAGGTAAGCACACTTGCCTCTAAGCTGTCTAGCCTGGGTTTGAATCCTGACCCAGCTATAAACTATCTCGGGGTTTCAGAGGAAGGGTCGTTCATCAATGCGTGTGCCATCCCACGGATGAACGTTAAACGGACATCCTGTCTGCTGGGATTACTTGGTGGATGTGAAAGATCCCACTGTATCCTTGGTGAAGAAGCGGTGAGCTATCACCAAGCACCCTGAACAAATTACAATTTTTTGCCGTAACCACCAGCAGCACAGCTGCTCCCTCAGCCAATTGTGCTACCCTGCAGCCTTGTGCTGCATCTGGCTGAAGAAGAAGTGTGAAAACGGTATGGTTGTGTGAGAAAACCAGTATGGATGAGTGTGCGAAATGTTCATGTTACCGGTGATAGCTCGCCTACTCCTTGTGAAGGACAGTGTGGAATTTTTAACATTCACCAACTTATGCTGGAAGACCAGATGCCTGGTTTAACATCCATCTGAAGGACAGCACACACATTAATGCCTTTCCTTTCCTGTGAAACACCAGGATGACAATTTATAACTGGGATGAGATTTTACTCCAGGCTGGACAGCTCAGAAGTGAGTGTATATGCCAGTCTTTACTGAAAATGTTGTGCAGAATGATGACGCAAAGTGCAAAACATTGGTTAAAGACTGGTCATAGCTATAAAAGAGGAAACCGATACTGACTAGATTGCTCTGAGAGTAAAACTACTTATCCAAATAAACATGTTTTTGATGAAGATTCCTTAATTAAAATCACTTATTTCCATGGTTAATCACTGGAAGAAGATCACTCTCATGAACTTCTAATCCTCACCATCAGTCATGACCTCTCCTGGGCTAATCACATTGCAAAGCTGGTCTCCAAAGCCAACCGCAGAGTGGGCATCTTCCGTTGATCCAAGTCTTTTATTTCCTTGAAAAATCAGAGCTTCTCACAGTCTGCAAAGCCTCTGTCTAAAGAACAATGGAGTACTTGCCTACCCGATGGGCTAGTGTGCCATCATCACATTTGTCTCCTGGATTCTGTGGAATCTAAAACTCATAATATTATTGGAATTTCCCACGTGAGGTTGAAGCTTAAGGTCTGTTTCTGTCACATTGCAGAGAGGTTTGTGGGCTCTGTAATTTTTTTTTGTCCCATGGCTCCTCCAACAACGTCGGAAACGAAGTGGGGGGGGGGGACATTAAAATGAGCAGCATCTGACCAACCAATCATCTGACCATGTACTTTTGTGTGTATGCAATATTTCAAAAAAAAAACAAAAACATTAAACATTTAGCTTTCATATTGCAGATATCTACAGTATTCCTCATGACATTTTCTCCACCTGATTAGATCAGGGCAGTGATTGGCTGAATATCAGTGCCTTCCATAAGTATTGGAACATTGAAGTCAAATTTGTTATTACTGCTGAAAACTCAAGAAATTTGGATTTGAGATCAAAATATTAATATGAGGAAAGAGTGCAGAGTCAGCTATCATTTTTGGTATTTCTATGCTCACATGTTTTACCATTGCTGAACTATAGCACTTTTTACGTTCAGTCTCCGCACCTTAGGGCCCTGTCACAACTTGACGTTTTAGCCAGCGTATGGCAAGGTATCAATATGTATGTAAAACACTGGCGTACGCTGAACTATTGATGTTTTTTGTTTTTTAAGTTTTGGGCATATAATAACGTGTTGGACGTATGCATAACGTATTAGTAACGTACACAGAACGTTTCAATCACATATAGATAACTTATACCAACGAATGCTGAGCGTGTTGTTGGCATTCACAACCTATGCCCAACGATAGTCTAACTTACGCATAGCGCGGCAGCGTATCGCCGTCGATCACGTGGCGCAGGCTATTCATAGGCTGCGGCTCGACGATTCAAATAATAACCCCACTCGACATCGAAGTGTGAAGCCGCTGTCACACCTTGGCGTTTTAGCCAGCGTATGCCGACGTATGAAAAATTTGCCGAACCAAGCTGGTACACGTCGAATACGTTATGGGTAAGTTTTGTATACGTTAAGAGCACGCTGGCAGACATCGTAGTACACTGGCATACATCGTCATAAGCCAAGTACGTCGAGAAATTTTCAGCATGTTGAAAATTTCTCGACGTATTCGGCGTATGACACACGTTCTGCATACGCTGGCATAAGTTGTAGGCACGTTACACGATCGTTGACACACGTCGACACACGTTACTCATAAGTCGAAACACGTCGACGTAATGGTTAGAGTCAGTGTTCTCGACTCCCTGGTTTTTTTTTTAATTTTTTTTTCCTTCGGTATGACGGTGATGTTGACACTTCGATTTCCAGTGCGGTTATGATTTAAATCGTTGAGCGGCAGCCTATTAATTATATTATATTATAACCACACAAGAAATGGAAGTGTCAACATCATGTCACATGGAAGAAAGAAAAAATATATATATATATATATATATATATATATATATATATATATATATATATATATATATATATATATATATATATATATATATATATATATATATAAACCAGGGAGTCTGGAACACTGACGCTAACCATTACCTTGACATGTTTCGACTTATGATTAACTTATGAGTAACGTGTGTCGACATGTGTCAACGATCACGTAACTTGCCTACAACACGTTACTCATAGGTTAGAAATAAGTTTCGGGTACGCTAAACATTACCTCGACGTGTTTCGACTTATGAGTAACTTACGAGTAACGTGTGTCGACGTGTGTCAACGATCGCGTAACGTGCCTACAACTTATGGCCAAGCGTATGCGGAACGTGTGAGTCATACGCTGGCATACGTCGAAAAATTTCAAGCATGGAAAATTTGTCTAACACCTCGGCGTACTACTAGGTATGCTAGCGTACAAAGACGTATGCCAGCGTACTACGAAAAAAAGCCAGCGTACTACGACGTATGCCAGCGTGCTCTTAAGGTATACAAACTTACCCATAACGTATTCGATGTGTGCCAGCGTTTTAGCCAAATTTTGCACATGTCAGGCATACGCTGGCTAAATCGTCAAGGTGTGACAGGGCCTTTAGGTAAGCATAAGTATTGGAACAAATAAATGACAGGTTTCTTTTTGCATTGATTGTTCACACATGAAAGAGCTGTGAATATCTAGCCTTGGTTTTCGCCTTCGCTTTTGCCTTGGGAGTGGATAAGTATAAACCAACATGAAGATCATAGAACTGTCCATGAAAAAAGCAAGCAATTTGGAAGCTGAAAGAACAGAATAATTCGATTAGAAACACAACACAAAAATTGGGCATAGCAAATACAATAATTTGGAATATCTTGAAAACTAAAGAAACCACAAGTGTACTTAGCAATCGACAATGGCCAGGTCGGCTAAGGAAAACAACTGCAGATGATGACAGAAAATCATCAGAGCTGTGAAGAAAAACCCTGATACAATTGTCAGTGACATCACCAACAACCTCCAGAATAAGCCTGGTGTTGGCTTAACGGTTCAGGTGGCTAGCTTAAGATATTAGGGTCTTGAGTTTGAGCCCCTTTTTACCCTTTTGAACTAACACCAGGTGGGGTTGACTCAGCCTGTCATCCTTCCGAGGTCGGCGAAATGAGTATCAGTGTACTGGTAATAGAGGGTGCTGCATTAGCGGCACAGCTGTGCCCCCAGAAAATGATGCAACCAGCAGCCACAGGCTGCACATGATAGCGAGCTCCAGAGTGCAGGGGTGAAAGTATCACAGTCTATCATTCAAAGAAGACTTCAACAGCAGAATTACAGAGGTTACACTGCAAGATAGAAACTTCGCATCAGCACCAAAAATAGAAAGGCCAGGTGAGAATTTGCCAAGAAGTACAGAGGTGAGCCAGTGGAGTTCTGTAAAAAAAAAAACTTATGGACAGATGAGACCAAGATAAACAGTTACCAAAACGAAGGAACAGCAAAAGTGTGGAGAAAGGAAGGAACTGCATATGATCCAAAGCATACCACCTCATTTGTGAAGCATGGTGGAGGTTGTCTCATGGCTTGGGCTTGCATGGCTGCCTCTGGAACCAACTCACTCATCTTTATTGATGGCAGCAGCAGAATGAATTTGGAAGTGTACAGAAACATTTTGTCTGCCTATGTACAAGAAAATTCCTCAAAACTCATTGGGCGGCGCTTCACCATGCAGCAATACAATGATCCAAAACACTGCCAACGCAACCAAGAAGTTCATCGGGGAAAAAAGTGGAAGGTTTGAGACTGACCAAATTAATCTCCTGATCTAAATCCAATGGAACATGCATTTCACTTGCTGAAGAGGAGACTAGTCAGAAAGCCCCCAAAACAAACAACTAACAAGAGCTCAAGTGAGCACAATATACGCCCGAACAAGAAGGTATACACAGAATTGTGCTACGACATGGAAAACAGAATCCTGCTTGCCATGGCAACCACTTTAGATGAAGAACGTATGTCGCGACACCGTCTCCACAGTCTGTACCCATGTACCAAATATGAAACGTGAAAGTTGAAAACTACACCTCACTGCCATGGTATTAAAAATACCTCACTGCCACATTATTAAAAACACCTCACTGCCATATTATTAAAAAACACCTCACTGCCATGGTATAAAAAACATCTCACTGCAACATTATTAAAAACACCTCTCAGCAACATTATTAAAAACACCTCACTGCCACATTATTAAAAAAACATGTAACCACCATGGTGTTAAAAACACCTCACTGCAACATTATTAAAAACATCTCACTGATACATGATTAAAAACACCTCACTGCCACATGATTAAAAACACCTCACTGCCATGGTATTAAAAACACCTCACCACCATGGTGTTAAAAACACCTCACTGCCACATTATTAAAAACATCTCACTGATACATGATTAAAAACATCTCACTGCCATGGTATTAAAAACACCTCACCCCCACATAATTAAAAACACCTCCCAGCAACATTATTAATAAACACCTCATCCCCACATTATTAAAAACACCTCCCAGCAACATTATTAAAAACACCTCACTGCAACATGATTAAAAACACCTCACCACCATGGTATTAAAAACACCTCACTTCCACATTATTAAAAACACCTCACTGCCACATTATTAAAAATATACCATCAGAGATGGGGAATCCCCCACCATTGAATGAAAAAGGTCATACATATTCCAGATAATGAGTGAGGTGAATTGGAAACAAGACACCATTTGCTCATCATCTCGAAAAAGTTCCCCAGGGGTGAGGAACGTAGTAACCAAAAATAATTGAAATCAGATGAGCGGTTTTCCATTTATGACAAAAAACTTTTTTCAAGATGGCAGCCCCAGTCGGCCATCTTGGATCTGGCCACGCCCAAAATCAATAGGGTTCTTCCTTTTCAGGTGGTACATGTGTGACTCAAATTTCAAATCGATATGGCGAAAAAACATTTTTTTGAAGATGGCCACCCCAGTCGGCCATCTTGGATCCGGCCGTGCCCAAAATCAATAGGGTTCTTCCTTTTCAGGTGGTACATGTGTGACCCAAATTTTAAATCGATATGGCGAACAGTTTATGAGTTATCGCACTCACAGCTATAAATGTTGACACCCGGACGGACGGACGGCTGGACGGACAGCCGGACGACCTGGGTGACAACAATATCCTCCTTCCGCCACGCGGCGGGGGATAAAAACACGTCACCGCCACATTATTAAAAACACCTCACCACCATGGTATTAAAAACACCTCACCACCATGGTATTAAAAACACCTCACTTCCACATTATTAAAAACATCTCACTGATACATAATTAAAAACACCTCACTGATACATAATTAAAAACACCTCACTGATACATAATTAAAAACATCTCACTGATACATAATTAAAAAACACCTCACTGCCACATGATGAAAAACACCTCACTGCCATGGTATTAAAAACACCTCACTGCCACATTTTTAAAAACATCCCACTGATTCATGATTAAAAACATCTCACTGATACATAATTAAAAACATCTCACTGATACATTATTAAAAACATTTCACTGACACATGATTAAAAACACCTCACTGCGACATGATTAAAAACACCTCACTTCCACATTATTAAAAACACCTCACTTCCACATTATTAAAAACACCTCACTTCCACATTATTAAAAACACCTCACTGCCATGGTATTAAAAACACCTCACTGCTGTGGTATTAAAAACACCTCACTGCCACATTATTTAAAAAAACACCTCACTGCCATGGTATTAAAAACACCTCACTGACATATTATTAAAAACACCTACCAGCAACATTATTAAAAACACCTCACTGCTGCATTATTAAAAAATATATATATATATATATATATATATATATATATATATATATATGTATATATATCGGGCATATAAAAACATCTCACTGATACATGATTAAAAACACCTCACTGATACATGATTAAAAATACCTCACTGCCACATTATTAAAAACATTTCACTGATACATGATTAAAAACACCTTACTGCCACATGATTAAAAACACCTCACTTCCACATTATTAAAAACACCTCACTTCCACATTATTAAAAACACCTCACTTCCACATTATTAAAAACATCTCACTGCCATGGTATTAAAAACACCTCACTGCCGTGGTATTAAAAACACCTCACTGCCGTGGTATTAAAAACACCTCACTGACACATTATTAAAAACACCTACCAGCAACATTATAAAAAACACCTCACCCCCACATTATTAAAAACACCTCACTGCCACATTATTAAAAAAAAAAATATATATATATATATATATATATATATATATATATATATATATATATATATATATATATATATATATATATATATATATATATATATATCGGGCAGATAAAAACATCTCACTGATACATGATTAAAAACACCTCACTGCCACATGATTAAAAACACCTCACTGCCATGGTATTAAAAACACCTCACTCCCACATGATTAAAAACACCTCACTGCCACATTAACAAGAAGGTATATACAAAATTGTGCTACTACATGGAAAACAGCATCCTGGTTGCCATGGCAACCACTTTAGAAGACGAACGTATGTCGTGACACACCGTCTTCACAGTCTGTACCTATGTACCAAATATGAAACGTGAAAGTTGAAAACTTTGGGAGTTAGAGTGCAGTTAGGAACGGACGGACGGACGGACGGACAGACGGACGACTGGTATCACATAATACGCCCCGATATATATATATAAAGATATATATAGATATATATATATATATATATATATATATATACATACATATATATATATATATATATATATATATATATATATATATATATATATATATATATATATATATATATACATATATATATATATACATATATACATACATACATATATATATATATATATATATATATATATATATATATATATCTGGCATATAAAAATGGCTGCAGTAAAGGCTTGGCAAAGCATCTCAAAAAAAGATACCAAGAGTTTGGTGATGTCATCGGGTCACACGTTCGATGCAGTTATTGCATGCAAAGAATATGCAACCAAATACGAACCATTATACTACTTTAATTTACTTTCAGTTAATCTGTTCCAAAATAAGAGGTGGTGGTGTTGTGCTTACCTAAAATGGGGGGGACTGAACATAAAAAGTGCTGTTGTTCTACAATGGTGAAACATATATGCAGAGAAATACCAAGAAATAAAAGCTGACCTTCTGTACTCATGCCTTGTATTCATCTTTTGATCTCAAATCCAAATTTCTTCAGTGTATAGCAATAATAACAAATTTGACTTCACTGTTCCAATACTTATGGAGGGCACTGTATGTTGCCATGGCAACCATCTTGGTAACTTGGCTTGTGCATGCGATATTTCAAAACCCAGTCAAGATTTCGCTTTTATATTACACAGATATATTCCTCATACCAACAAAATGCAGAACACCTAAAGTATCAGCTGTTTTTTTTTTTAACCACCACTCCTCTGATTTAGCTCCTTCTGCGTTCTCTCAGCTCTCCGACCCTTCCCATCATCTCCAGGATGCACACATTCTTCTCGTAAACCCCTCCTGAATAAACTCCCCAAATTCAGGCTTACCGCACACCTCAACTCTCTTCTCCCATCTGTGAAACCCTTCTTTTCCTGTTCATCCTTTCCCTTGCTTGTTGTGTCGAACTGTTTGCCTGCTGTCTGTCCACAACGTCCATCACCTCGCCCTCCCATGGGCCTCAATCTTGTACAGAAAATGGAAAAAGGAGAAGCATACAATCGGTTCAGGATAATGATAGTGACACAAAAGCAAACTTTAATATAGAAGAGGACAATTGCACACCATAAACAAAAGCCAGTTTCAATTTACATCACTTGCAAATACCAACGTTTTTTTCAATTATAATAACGAAACAACACATAACTGCAATGATAAGAGGTATATTGCGGAACTATACTCTTCATCAAACTTCATGAATATTGCTTGCAATCAATGTGTTCAAGTTGAATGAGTCAGAAATACATTCCACAAGACTAATTGGTTTAAGGATAAATGATGCAACTTCAATTATGTTCAGGAAACCTCATTTGAAAACTTTTGTTTAATGTTACTGTGATTTGCCAATAATTTTTGTATCTGATGGCTGTGCATAGGACAATAAATATCACACTGATGTAGTGTTGCAACGTGATATGGTCATTATAGCTTTAATTACCTTGAAATGCATCATACTCCATCGTGGATATAAGAGAATATTGTGTCGTCATGTAGCTCGGCATTTTGACCAGAACAAAGCGTTGTATTTGCAACTGAACATCAGAGGCATACAAACATTATCTGCATTACCGACAGATTAAAAACAATGTAGTTCCTTCGTCCAGCCAACCGGAGAATAACTTCACGACTCCATGGCACAAAGCTGATCTATAAAGGGCAGAGTTAAAGTAAATGTTACAGCTCCTGACCTTTGCAGCTGAATCACACGATGAACCTCGTTCAAAAACTGACCAAATGTATGACCAAATGGTTTGTACTCACCATGCAACCACATAAAACCAGCCTCCAGTCCATCACCTGTGAGTCCATTGCTTGCACTGCAAACAATAAAACGATATCACACGTTATTGTAATGCGTGAGTGCAATGCTTGTTCCTCTGTGTGCTTTGTGTAAACTACGAAAGAGCTCACATAAGCCTCCACACCCTCCCTGGTGGGGCGGGGGGGGGGGGGAGTGGTTCTATTCCTAAATTGTGTACTATTTATGAAACACGATTAAGAAAATGAATTTTTAGTGTGCTACCAGATTTTGATAACAGCAATTTTTTCCAATAGAACATGACAGCAATTTCCAAAGTGAAATGCCAAAATCTGGCCTCTTGCGATGACGATGTTGTGACATCACAAGTAAACACAGTATCTAAATCAAACAAGAGTTGTCCAAATGAGTTCACCAATTGTAATGTCACTCACTACAGCAGCATTTCCCCAGTTGTTGTTTTTTTTTTGTGTACCTTGTCGAGGCTCGTGTGAGAGTCAACACACAACGCACAGCAAGGGGGGCATGAGACAAGAGGGGCGGGAGTGGGAAGGACAAAACAGTGGGAACAGAGACGTTAGATCTGTGGAAGGGAGAGGGATGGGGCGGGGAACATGGGGTGTACAAGATGGACATTACAGGGACTTTCGGGAAGGAAAGTGGGGAATTTGAAGGAGGTGGGCCTGGGTGGATTATCGGGGTTAGAAAAGATCGAGGATTTGGATGGGGGATGATAAGAGGTGGTGGTGAGCAGCTGTTTCGAAGGCCTGGAGGGAAGAATGGGATTGAATAGAGTGAGGGAGTTTATTCCAAAGGCGGGAAAAAAGAGGAATGAAAGAGTGAAGGTGAGCAGTGATTCGTGATTTTGGTAATTTTACCAGAAGGGGGTTGTTGGCGGACCTTGAGCGCCCTGCGGAAATGTGGTGGGGACAAATCGCAGAGAGAGCAGGGGGGGGGGCGAGGCTGAAGAGGAGACAGTAGAAGACAGAAAGACCACCTGCGGTGAGAGGCCCAAAGACTCAGCCTCATTGCGGGAGATGCCAATGATCCGAAATGCCTTGGTTTCCACAGCGTGAAGCCGAGAAAGGTGGGAGGCAGGACCACCAGTCCAGAGGGGAGAGCAGTACTCCATCAGGCTGCGGACAAAAGCGTTGTTAGTGGTTAGGAGCTCAGGTGAGCCGAGGAAGGACTTTGCACAACGGAGGATTCCAAGTCGGCAACTGGCTTTGGAGGCAAGGTTTGAAATGTGGCTTTCTCAGGAAAGATCATGGCAGATAGTGAGACCCAGAAGCTTGAAAGAAAGGACTTCTTCCCGCGGATTGTTGAGAAAGTGGATGGGGAGGGGGGAGTGGGGGGGGGGTTCTAAACGGTCCTTTCGGAGAGACATAGTGAGAGTGTGAGATTTGTCTGGATTGAAAGACATGTTCCACATGTTGGACCAGTTTGTGATTTTACCAAGATCTGCAGTGAGCGAAGAAGCGGCTGCTTGCCGGTCTGAGGGATGACATATGGTACGGCAAAGGGTGAAGTCATCAGGAAAAAGGTATAGATGATTTTCCAGAGAGTCTGAGAGATCACTGATGAAAACCAGAAAAAGAACAGGGCCCAGAACGCTGCCTTGAGGAACTCCAGCCTGGACAGGAAGAGGGGATGAAAGAACTCCATTTAGGGCCACACGTTGACTGTGACAGGAGAGGAAGTCTGCGAGCCATGAGTGGAGATGGCCTTGGATACCATAGGAAGAGAGTTTGGTGAGCAGGACAGGGTTCCAGATAGTGTCAAAAGCACGTGATATGTCCAGTGATATGGCTCGGATTTCATGTCTGGCATTGAGAACTTCCATCCATTGTTGGGAGAGCAGAAGCAGCATATCCAGGGTCGAGTGACCTGGTCTGAAACCAAATTGATGATCGGAAATCAAGCCATTGGAGAAGAGGAAGGATGTAATGTCTGAAGTGATGATGGATTCCATAACCTTGCTGATGATTGGGAGAAGGCTGATTGGTCTGTCGTTGCAGGGATCTGTTTTTGCACCTTTTTTATGCAGGGCAGTAATGTTTGCTGATTTCCAAGCAGATGGCAGATGACCTTGAGCAAATGAGAGGGTGACTAGAACAGAGCGAGGGTGAGCAAGAGCAGAAGAGCAGGTTTTTAGGACATGTGGGCTGATGCCGTCTGGACCGGTTGAAGAATCTGAGTCGAGGTTTGACAGCATGCTCTCCACCTTGTCAGGAGAAAAGGACACAGAGTCCAGGAACAGTTGGGCGCGACTGTGTAAGGTGGGTAGAGAAAGCGATGGGTTTTGGACGCAAGATTTAGCTGCAAACACTGAGTTTAGGCATTCAGCTTTTTCACGTGCGGTATCAGCAGTGCGGCCATTTGAGGTAAGGGAGGGGATGGAGGGGGAACATACACCAGAAACAGATTTGATTAGATGCCACCAGGATTTTGAAGAGGGGGAGAGGTTTGAAAGTTCAGACTTGAGCTTATAAAGATGTTGTTTTCTGGCTCTGTTCTTGTATATGGCAGCTTAGCTGCCAGGTAGCTATCATTTCTTAGAACACAGTTGTGCCACTGAGGCTGTGCCCCTCTACCAGTACACTGGTACTCATTTTACCAACCTCAGAACGATGACAGGCTGAGTCAACCCCAGCTGGTATTAATTCAGCAGTCAGCAGGGCTTGAACTAAGGATCCCAGGATCCCAAGACAGCCATCTTAACCACTAAGCCAACACCAGGCTGCTTCCACAGTGATCATTGAGGATGATGACTTCGAAGGTCTGCATGGTAATATAAGCAACAATCATGATGATGAGGTCATAACGCAATCAAACTGCTTTCAATCAGAAGCCAGTGATGATGGAGAAGGAGACTGCAATTCTGATCTTGAGACTGATGGCAAGATTGAGGATGACCATCCAGGATTCTTACTACAGATTTATGTTAAATCGGCCTACACGTTTTCATTAGAGCACTTAGCTATACATTTCACCATGATTTCCGAGAGTCCAGGCAGGCTCCACAGGTGAGTTTCTCCGTGTTCCCATGGACCCAGAATGGCTCCCCAGGTCTCCAAGGTCTGCGGGGCCTGGCCAAGCTCTGTGGGCAGGTTCATTGTTATCAATGTTCAAGTAGACCTCCCGGATTCATTAATCTTCCTATTGTCTTCATGACCTTATGTAATGTCTTGATTCAGCCGATTATCTCGAATTTACATATTGTCATGATATGAGTCTATATTGCTTCTGAGAGCAGAATAAATCTATTACTCCGATGTAATCAAATATTAAACTAGAGAGTTCATCGAACTTTTTACCCCAAATAGTCTTGGGAAAAAAGGACATGACAGGATCTTTTCAACTCTTGCTTTGCGTTTCTGAGTATTATCTATATTTTCCAGCTTGAGCACGATTTCCAAGCACAAGCCACTATTTTGTCTGGATCTCACTTATTCTCAAAGCATGTAGCAAATTTGATTGGTCAAGACAGTGTAAAGTTTTGTCCAAGTATGACAAAACTGAAGGTTTTTGGAAATGCAAACAAGGCGATTTGTGTTCCACAGTGTTCAAATATATTGTTACATGGAAGGGAATGGGGGGATCCATTGCTAGACTGTGGTAAGTGTAGTATGATGTGTGTGTTTCAAGTAGGTTAGATTGCCATGTAACAGGGATCTGTCCGAGTACGTCGTTTTTTTACACGTGACACTGAGGAGGCAGCATATGTAATTAATAGACAGGGGAGACATTAATTTTGTATTTGCAAAACCTGTTGTTTGTGTGCGGGGCTAGGTGTGGACTTCCCATCGCAGAGGTACTCTTGCCATAGATGTGCAACTCGGCCGATTCTGATCTCTGGCGGCACCATAGAGGAAGACTCCGTCCAGGAGGAAGAAGATAACTCAGCTGGAGAGAAGACAAAGGGAGGCTCGTGGGGAAGGAGGTCGAGCAGGTGGTTCACGGAGGAGCTTGTGAGGCAGATATTATTGGAGTTTGCTCTGCAGAGGTTTTGGGATAGACCAAAGCTGCTATCACCCTGCCTTTGGAGAGGAGAAGAAAGACCTCAGCACTTAGAGGAGGAAGAAGAAGTGCCGACCAGGAGGCCTTGTTGGGGAAAAGGACAAAGATGATCACATGGCCTGGTTGAAGGCCTACTCATCGCTGACCCTGCTTGTGGCTGTTTTACTTTGTCTTTGGACACCGTCACTGGCTCTCGTCTCGTTCCTGGTTCTGAAAGTGGACTACATCAAGTCCTGCGTCCACCCTGCGCATCGTAGAGAAAAAGGGAAGTCCCGCCTGCATTATTGTGTGTTGTACAAGTGTGATCTGTGGCATCCAGTGGATTAGGTTTTGCGTCTTATTTCTCCTTCTTGTACACAAGTTTGCATATCCCCATTATCCTCTTTATATCTTTTGACTCATTTGATTTGTTCCATTAATTATAGCATCTTGTGGACACTCTTCCCTGTACTGTGCTTTTGAAATAAATCCTTAAAAAGGTCAGAAAATATGTTCCAGCTGTCTGCTTTCTGTGTGTGTTTGCCGTTGATTTCACCTCATTTGGGTGACCTTGGTGACGGTTAAATGGAGTAATTATTGAACGCAACCTAAAAGACCATTTGGACCATCTCTCGGGACGAAAGGTCCTGGCACTGAAGAATCCTGTATTAACGGGTACTCGGACGTGACAATATCATTCAATTAAAATAAAATACGTTTTTAAAGTTGTAGAACCCCCCCCCCCCCCCATTTAATCGGAAGTTTACCACCATTCATGCACCCTCTTGCACACCACCTTATCTAACACGTTAAATTAGTTATTCGTGCCTGTTGTCTGTGTCCTTCATGATGTCCCTAAAAGCAGTAATTTTCCTGTTTGGAATTATTTTCTATTTTCTTTGACTGCCAGACCAGACTGACTGAAACAATTGCTTTACTGCAAGTGCACATCTACACTGTGGATGACTGCATACATTTTTCCAAATTCAGAACCAAAGTACTGCAAAACCGCAGGTTCATATTCCGAATCATGTTCTACTGTGTTCAAAATACAAATTCAATTTAAGTCAAATAGTTTCCCTGATCATCGACTGCCACCTGTCAGACAGACAGAGTGAACCAAATATATGTATTCATATTGAGTGTTCTATTTACATGGTGCCCCAGAAACCCCATCCACATGTGTAATGGAAAAAGAACCCAAATATGTAAGCAAAAATTGAAGAATATAATGCATGGTGTGTAAAGTCCCTATCTTTGAAGACGACTATATTTCATCCACTCTACTCTACTCATTTGAATAGACAAGACTAACCTGATTGCTTTTTGATGTGAATGTATGAATTACATCATCCAACATGTCATAACAGAATGCTCCTGTTGAAAAGAGAAGGATGCAGTAATGATTGAAATCCAGCTGTATAATGACGATTGTGAAGGACATTTTAACGCATAATTGATAACCTTGGTTTTCAATGAAGTAGATGCCAAAAATGAATGAGTACTGGAATCTCAGATAGATATTAGTGCTGGATGACTAGAACAGTGCAATGACCAAGGTGCATTATCAGATCAACGTGGCTTCACGCATCCTATTTCACAAGTTTTACTCTTTGGAACACATTTGAAAATGATGATAAATTGAGTTTGTATTGTCAGAATAATATGAAAGTACTACATGTACATCAAGTATTGCAATAAGTGGTCAAATCTACCTAGAGTAGTGTTTTCATTTTTCTTTTTCTTCCATGCTGCTGGGCAAAACCAAGGTTTAGCTCTAGGGACACATGGGCCTTCTCCATGAGCCAGGGTAGAGTCTAGACCAGAGTTCGCAGGCTAGTTCCTATGATACTAGGTGGTTTTCCGCAGGTCCAAGCGAACTCTTCAGATGGGTTCTTAAGTGTTCCCTTGCAAGCCACAAAATATTTGAGCTCACAATCCTTTGTGCCCAGGCCTAACAAAGTCATTCTGCATAGTCTATACCTTTTTGGTCCTCATAGCTGCTAAAGGCCCGGTCACACCTTGACGTTTTAGCCAGCGATGGCAACGTATTAAAATTTATGTAAAACGCTGGCTTACGTTGAACTTTTGATGTTTTTTTTTAAAGATTCGGACGTACTCATAGCGACTTGGTCTTATGTATAACGCATTGGTAACGGACACAGAACGTTTCGTTGTGTTATAGATAACTTATACCAACGAATGCTGAACCTGTTGTCGGCTGACACAACCGATGCCCAACGATAGTCTAACTTAGGCATAGCGCGTTGCACGCATCGCCGACGATGTCGTGACGTAGCCTATTAAAAGGCTGACGCACAACGATTCGAATCATGACTGCCGTAGAAATGGAAGTGTCAACATCGCGGTCACACCTTGGCGATCTTGCCAGCGTATGCCGACCTAAGAAAAATGTGTCTAAAACGTTGGGGCACGTCAAATACGGTACGAGTAAGTTTGGTATACGTGAGTAGAATGCTAAAGTACGCTATCATACGTCGTAGTAAGTAGAGTAGGTCAAGAAATTTTAAACATGTTCAAAATTTTACGACGTACTCGGCGTATGACACACGTTCCGCATACGATGGGGATAAGTTTTACACACGATATGTGGACGCTTACACACGTCCACAAAGGCTACTTAAAAGCTACTCATAAGTCGAAACACGTCGCGGTAATGTCTTTTTTACGCGAAACTTATTTCTAACTTATGTTTGACGTGCTTTGAACCAATTCTTTACGTAGTCCCAACACACATCGACGTACGTAGATGTATTCCAATGACGTCTTCCGGTTGACAAAAAAAAATAAATTAACGTGTTTCTAGCTTACAACTGCCATATAAAGATGTGTTCCCAGTGGTTTTGGGAATTGGTATATAAAAATGCTGCTCATAAAAGGGCAACCCAACAGTGTTTTTGAGTCCTTTTTGAGTCGATGTCCATGTCAGCAGTAACAGTATCAGTATCAGTATCAGTATTAGTAGTAGTTTGTTCATGTTGGCAGTAGTAGGTGAGTGTGAGGGGGAGGGTGTGGGTTATGATGGATCGTCCTTGCGTCCGCGTGTCCACGGGTAGGAGACATCTTTTCACCATTGTTCGAAGTTCTTCGCGGCTAATTTTTTTATGGGGCTTTTTCAACAATGAGCTATAGCTTGTTTTTACGATTTAGGTCTATTCATAACGGGTTGGACAAATGCACAATGAACTAATAATGTGCATAGAGCGCTTTGATTACTTATAGATACGATATACCAACGAATAATTATCGTGAAGCCGGCGTTCACAAACTATGCCCAACGATAGCCTAACTTATCCATATTGTGCGGCAGTTTATCTTTGCCGGTGACGTAGGGTTTGCTATTCATAGGCTGCCACTCAACGATTTAAATGGCTGCATCTCCACTATTGAAAGTAGACGCTTGCGCTCAACAATTGGATTTTTTTTTACACTCAACGACTTTTAAACGGTACCACTCAGCTATTTTCATTGTTTACAATAAACGATTTAAATTGCTGTCACTCGCCTTTGTTTTTTGACGCTGGCGCTCGGAAATTTTAATCGTTTCTATTGAACGTGCTAAATCGCTCAAACCCCACTATTGAAAGTAGACGCTTGCGCTCAACAATTCGATTTTTTTTACACTCAACGACTTTTAAACGTTACCACTCAGCTATTTTCATTGTTCATAATGAACGATTTAAATTGCTGTCACTCGCCTTTGTTTTTTGACGCTGGGGTTTGGAAATTTGAAGCGTTTCTTCTGAACGTGTTAAAACGCTCAAACTCGACTATTTTAAATAGACGCTGCCGATGGACAATTGGTATCATAGCCAAGCTAGACATCGAAGTGTGAACATCCTCATCATGCCGAAGAAAAGTTTGAAGAATGCTGCAAATAAGTGTCCTGGCCGTGGCCGTGGCCGTGGACGCTGACGCAAGGACGATCCATTATACCGACGTCTTTCAGCCTATGAGTAACTTAAAAGTAACGTCTGTCAATGTGTGGCAACGATTGCGTAACGTGCCAACAACACGTTAATCATAGGTTAGAAATAAGTTTCGGGTACGCTAAACATTACCTCGGCGTGTCTCAACTTATGATTAACTTACAAGTAGCATGTGTTGACGTATGTCAACGATCGCAGACCGTGCATACAACTTGTGGCCAGCGTAGCGGAACGTGTGAGTCATACGCCGGCATACGTCGTGAAATTTCAAGCATGAAAAAATTTGAGGACAACCAAAAAGTACAACGTTTAAAGCCAACGTACAACGACGTATGGCAGTGTTTTTCAGCGTGCTCTCAATGTTATCAAAACTTACCCATAACGTATTCAACGTGTGCCAGCGTTTTAGAAAAGAAATTCAAAAATCGGCATACGTTGGCTAAAACGCCAAGGTGTGACCGGGCCTTAACTTGGAATTATTTGGCAAATCAAATAAGACGATGCGATTACTTTTTCCCAGGATTTTTCGGGGGAATTAGCATGAAATATTGCATCCAACAGCTAATACCTCTTCCCAATTACACTTTGTTCCACAGGTTCCACAGTGATTTCCATTGCACCACCCACACGAGTGAATTTTTAAAAGGCTACCTGACTTATGTTCCAAGCCTCCTGCTGGCTTAACAGTTAGTGGCTGGCCTAATATCTCAGGGTCTTGAGTTTGAGCCCCCGTCATACCGTTAAATAACACCAGGTGGGTTGACTCAGCCTGTCATGCTGCCAAGGTTGGCAAAATGAGCACCAGTTTCCTGGAAACAGGGGCACTGCATCAACGGCACAGCCACACTCCCAACAATGATGCAATCAGCAGCCATAGGCTGCATACGAATCAACTTGTGTTCCATGTACAGAAATTCCCGATCATTCCAGGTGCGATCATAATCGTACAATGATCTATTTTCGGGGCAATTTGAGTGAAACAAATTTCATATTTTTTTAATGATGACTTGAAAGTTACATCATAAAATATTGATATTCACCTGATGAATATTGTAACTATGATTTGCTGTAGAAATTAGCATCAACAAAAAGGACTGTGTGAGCAGTTAAAATCCTTACTCCAGGCCACCATCAGTTGGTGTACGACCTCTGCTTATTGGGTAAGACATGTGCAGGCTGTATACAGAAAAACGTATGCATATATATTTATTCATGGAACAAAAATCTCTCCCATTATGTGGCCAAACCTAAAATGATCTCCATTTTCAACCTCTGCTTACCATATGTGCCAAGGACTGTCGGAGAGAGAAGACAGGCCCAGCATTTGAGTGCAGGAAATGGGGCTCAAGCTTTCTGGTTTGTCTGACTTGTTTGCAAATACCAGGAGAGGGACACGGCGTGTATATATCCCTGTGCACACATTCAAGAAAGCAATCATTTCCGAAAGACAAACAAAAATTATTAGACCGAGGGATAAATTATTGAAAGAATAATTTTTTAACTATATGTATAACAAATGTTTGCTCTTGTGCCTGTTAGAGGGTTAATTGGCTTGAAAATTGCCCACAACAAGACTGAAGAATCCTGCAGGATTAACCAAAAAGGTGGGTAGCCTTGTGAATCAACTGTGTTGTTTACCTGGGTGTTGGAGCAGAGATTCCAGTTCATGACGGGCCACTGGGAGACGAAGTTTGTCACTTGAATCCATCACAAACACGACGGCCTGCACAGAACTGGGGTCCACAACACCCTGCTTATTCCAGCTGTTCTGACCAAGTGTCTCTTTTGTGAAGAACAAATTTTAGTTACAGTATGATCTCGTGAAGCTGAGATATACTTACTTTAAACGGTCATGCACAATTTCGACTAGCTTTTAAGAAAAAGGAAAAATTATACAGCCACATTTGCAACACCAAAACTTATGCGTTGAGACCACTGTAATACAAGCATGTCATCTTAATTAAACTTTTATATGGAAATTGTGATTAAACTTAATCACATAGGTCCCATGCAATGTTCACTCATGTCAGCCACATTGTGTTGCCTCTCAACATACTTGACCTCACTTTACTCGCATGTCTCCCTTCATCTATACACGCTATATCAGAACCTCCGTTAGTTTATGTGGGTGCCTGTTAGGTACCACAGATATCACAGGAAGCCATTAGGTATTACAAATCTTCAGGTGAAGAATAGATTTATTGTATAAATTACCAAGAATGGCACTCGGAGTGTAAATGGCACTCGGAGAGGAGTACACCCCGCCAGGCTGAAGTGTAAATTTTGTATCCCACTGATAGGCCGGATCTGGATCCGGACCTGAACCTGAACCAAAATCGAATGAGCTTGTTCTTGTCAACTAACCCACTCACCCACCTAGTTTTATCAGAACTTGTCCACAATTTTTGAAACATCAAATTCATTAATCATGAAACATCAAAAGCACATTCATCCTTGTCACACATGATTTTTTTTTTATCGTTTTTGGCCCCATCTGTCACTGGTGAAGAATCACTTGTTAAATGTTTTTTAAACTCTCGTATCTGGATCCATACTCAGATCTTCACCAAAAATCGAATCCAATTGTTCTTCTCATGCACTTAACCTGTCCACCAAGTTTGTCTGAATTCGTTCAAAACTTTTTGAGATATCGTGTTGAAGATCGTGTTATACATTGGTTTTAGCCCGATCTCTCAATGGTGAAGAATCACTTTTAAAGTTCTAATATGCGGATCCAGAACTTTACCAAATGTAATCAATTCCTCCTTGTCACACACCCAACCTCTCCACCAAATTTCGTCCGAATCCATCTACAACTTTGAGATATCCTGCTCACAGACAAACAAACAGATGGGTGAAAACATAACCACCTTCGATGGTGGAGGTGATTACAACTAGAACTGACATCCTCTGCAAGTACTGTACTTCCACTATCTGGAGGAAGTGCTGTAAATTTGAGCAAATAATTTAATCGCAGTAATTCAAGGTTGAAGTAAATTTGAGGTTCCGCGGAGGGGGGCTGCGGCCGAGGGGCCCACAGGTGCCCAATGGAAGCCGTGTTCTATATGGAAAGTGTAAATTCCAGGACCAACAATGAAGTCCTGACTTGCGCTGTTGTTTCTTGCTCTACAACAGTTCCATATCAATCACTTTACCTTGTTTCCATGTACTACTCAAACCATGTAATGAATTCATCTCAGTTTAGACTGTATAAGTGAACTCACTTGCATTTTATCATGATCTTTCCCAAAGCATGTGAACATGCAATGGGATATAGGCCTGTTGATGAGTGTGTTTGGAGTCAAAATCAAAAAAAGATCAATGGATTTTGAGTAAAACCCAATGGAAAGACACCATCTTTTGACAGATCCCTGCAACTGCAGATCAATCAGCCTTCTCCCAATCATCAGCAAGGTTATGGAACCCATCATCTCTTCAGACATTAAATCCTTCCTCTTCTCCAATGGCTTGATTTCTGATCATCAAGTTGGATCCAGACCAGGTCACTCTACCTTAGATATGCTGCTTCTGCTCTCCCAACAATGGATGGAGATCCTCAATGCCAGACATGAAATCAGAGCCATCTCCCTCGACACATCACGTGCCTTCGATACGATCTGGAACCCTGCCCTGCTCACCAAGCTATCTTCCTATGGTATCCAGATAATAATCTTATCTTCTGCTCTCCTTGTTGTACATTCTGTGTGTTAGGTCTCATACGAGCCTCGACATTGTAGACCAACAAAACCAAAAGATTTGAATAAACAATTATTGCATGTGTTTCTATGAATGTTGCTGAAGAAGGAAAGACAAGACTGGTGTCAGCACATTCCTTTCAAATGCTTTCCTTCAGCTCTACTAAAAACTGTCTGGTCTCATGCTATAAACTATGAATTTCAGGTGTCCAGTAGCATTAGATCTGGATTACGTCGGGGCCATTGTACTGGGCCACGGCGTCCTATACATATCAAGTTGTCGATTCATCCCACCAGTTTCAGACAGTAGTGGCATAATGTGGCGGTGTCCAATCATGTTGAAACCATCTCTTTCTCAATCATGCTATAGGAAACATTCTTTTCATCAAAGTAGGGGCACAACAGAATATCCCCATGAAGAGCACACCCCACCACAATTCCAAGATCGTATTGAACATGAGCTTCATCAGTCCAATTAGGCTTCTCATCACTCTAATATCGGCAATTATGACGATCGACTCTCCCGGTCAAATGGAATGAGGTTTCATCACTGAAGATGTCAGATAATAATGTTGGATCCACATCAAGTCTATGCATTACGCACTCAAAATTTCCTATGCCGGTCGGCATTATCTCCATTAAGAGCTTGAACAAAGGAAACCTTATATGGGTCGTATTTGTTTGCCTTTAAAAATCTTCCAACGGAGGAACGGCGAACACTTGCTTCTTGACTAATTTTTTGTCATCGATTTATTTGGGCTTCTTGCAACTACTGCAATAACATTTTCAGAATTAGTTCCATCTGAAGAGGAGCGAGGACGACCAGTCCGAGGTTCATCAGCATCGCTTGTAATCCTCTACCGACGAATCGATGACTTGGCTTTGGCTTCTCAGGTTGTTTTTCATGGAATAACTGGCATGCGCCTCCCTCTGGCCTTTTCCGGAAAAATGTAGCAACACAAGTTCCACCTTTTCTTTCTTCGTATAATGAGCCATGAGGGTATTTTATTGACCTGCAATATAAAAAAACCGACATTAAAAACGAGTTTATTTAACTTAAAAAGTAAAATGCCGATTTGTCTTATGGGCCAGAGTTCTGAGACACTCTGCATATCCTGTTGGTTTTCACTCAAGGCTTTGAACCACTCAAATCCATCAAAAACACACACTCTTTACCTTCGCATTCTGCGAAAGGTTATGTTTTGGTCGCTGTGTATTTATTTATTTGTGAATATGTGTGTTTGTTTGTTATTCGCATAACTCAGAAATTATTAAACCGAATTGCATGAAATTTGGTGGGATGATTCGTGAGTATCCAAAGACGATTTGATTAGATTTTGGGAGCGATCGGGTCAAAGGTCAAGGCCATGAAAAGGTCAAAAACACTCTTTTGAGCATAACTTCCTTCATAATACAGCTATCGACATGCAACCACCGCCATATTGTTCCATGACGAGATACCTTTCGGATATGTAGTGTCGGATTTAACGTAACGTCATCGGAAGTGTGTCTAAGTGACGTCACAAGATGACGTAAATTTTCAATTTTCGATCTCATCAGTTTTGATCATACCATTTTGTAGGACTTACCTTAAGGACGTCACACACCAAATTTGACTTCGATCGGACTGACCGTTATGACGTCATTGACGTTTGAACATGACGTTTTTCAATTGTGGCTAAAATGTCCTGATATTTTACATTCAAATATCTATATAATTTATAAAGCAAAGTCTCCCAAATCCAGGCATTAGGATCAGTACCAAAATATCTGTTTATTGATGTACAGGTTTTGCCAATTAACTCTGTAGTCAAGGTCAAGGTCACACTCAAGGTCAAAATATACTTGTCGGCATAGCTTCAGATCTAATAGAGCTATTGACATGAAACCAACGTTAAAACGTTCAGTGAACTACGAGCTTTCAGATTGGTAGTCCCCGATTGGACGTGACGTCCCCGGAAGTGCGTCAAAATGACGTCAAAAGATGACGTCATTTTTCAACTTTTTTATTTTTCAGTGTTTATCATTCCATTTTGTTGGACTGCCTTCAAGGAGGTTACACACCAAATTTGATGTCAATCGGACTGACGGTTGTGACGTCATGGACGTTTTAAAATGACGTTTTTCTAATGTGCCCAGAAAAAAGTTGCGGCGGCGAAGGTATGCGCTCTACCGAGTGTCCGTTCTGGTTTGATAGTCTTTCACTCAGCACAGATAGACAATATAGAGGTGGGCTGCGGGAGAAGTCTGGTCGGGGCAGCACTGTTTTCAACCGAGGTTGAGTGGTCCATGGAAACAAGGTATTTGAAATGTCTGTTGAATCACAATATGATGATGACAAGAACATTTTAAGTTTGACAAAAATCCTCATATTTGAGTAGAACATTATGAACCAATGGTACATTGTACTACAATAGTACTGCTCCACCCTGGGGTACCACAAAGTATTCCTTTCAATTTTGCATGTATGCTTGCATTAAGCTATAATAATAGAGGATTCATAATTGCTGTGAAGAGTACATAAACATACATACATAGTGTTGTAAATATCAAGTTGCACGCTGTTGTTCAGCTGGGGTACTGATGAAGACCAAGTTTAAGAAGTAAAAGAGGGCTAGTGAAGTGGAGTGGTAATTCTGACCTGTAATAATGTTGCCAGAGGTCTCTGTACCTGTTTTGGCCTGACATGTCAAAAACCGTGAGACAGAGGCTGTGGAGGGCAGATTCAGACGTTGTAAGAATAATTAAAAGAAACGAGGTGTTGGGGAGAGGGGCCATGGGAAGGGGTTAGAGTTAATAAGTTTGATGAAATGTATGTCATCACATAATACTATATAACATATGGCTCACAAAAACAGCATAGGAGTGTGTAAAAGCTTGATGTAAGAGGAATAAAGACAGCACCTTCCAAGTGTCAATCTTTCAGAATTTACACCAAGCGTTGGAACAATCTCTTGCACATCAGCCTGAAGGAAAGATGGCAATAATGACAATATGTCAGGTCGGAGTTCTGAGTTTGATCCCGTGACAAAGTTGACATGCGACTCAAAAAATATTCCCTCTAGAGAGATTTCCACAGGGGAAACAATGATTCCAAGGTATCTTTCACAAGTGTCACGCTGTTGGACCAGTATCATGATCATCTACATTCTTGACCCTATAACAAATAAATTATGTGACAGAATGAATGTTGTGCAAGTGAAATGAAACAAATCGGATTTGGGATGTTAGAGGTTAAATAAATTAAGTTAACGAGATACAAGGCTTATCTTTATTATATACCAGAAGATAACTTGGTTTCACCAGGCTGTTGTGAGGGAATTAATTTGATGTGAAACAATGTATAATATTTATGGAGATGTGAAATATAATGTGAAATACAATGTGAAATATTTATGGAGTTTTCGAGGAATGTCCTTTCGCGTAATGTAAAATGTGACTTCAACTCCTCAACCGCATTCTTCTTCAAGACTGGATGGACAGACAGACAGACACAGACAGAGATAGATAGGACAGATATGTACAGATAGATAGACACACCGATAGATATCAAGATAGACAGACATATATATATATATATATATATATATATATATATATATATATATATATATATATATATATATATATATATATATATATATATATATATATACATTGCTGCGGTTATTGGAACCGCATGCGTCCAACGGACAGTGGTCCCAAGACAGTTATTCCATTATTATATGTGTAGATGGTCCCTTTCCTTTTGTCTCGCGGGATAACAAGGGAGTGTGTTGCGATGATCTCATAGCTAGGTTTGCTTACATCATTTTTTTTCTTCATTTCGTCCCTACTCTTCTTTTTGTCTGATTATTCCTGAGGTAAATCAGCCACGTGCGCCTTTGCTGTGAGGTGGGTCCTCATTGAGGCCAGCGCGTGCGGCGCCACTGTGAGGAAACTGCAGCGCAGAGCCCTCGTTCCCAAGCGAGCTCTAAACCCAACGTGTGCAACGAGTCATATAGTGCACTTAGCAGTGCGGGATTATCGACTCGAGCTTCAGATGATCTGGGGAAGATTTCCGGTTGCATTAAAAAGGCATACGAATGAATAACTCTTAAGAGGCTGAATGAATGGTGTTTTTCACAACACAGGAAACACAGCCAACACGACGCCAATGCTGCACGAAAGGTGTACGGAGGCCGATAAAGACGACTCCACACCATGTTGGGCAGGATACGAGTGTGCGGAGTAAAAGCGGCTCGTTCCTTTTCAACCTCAATATCCGACACATATTGGTGTTCGCGCCATGCACACGCTAGCGGAGTCGTGCAAACGCGAGTACTGGCCATGTGCGTAATGGCCGAACCACGCGCAATGTATGGAATGTGCTCGAAGGCAGACATGTACGTCGCTCACGAAACGGGCATGGATTTATCCATAATGATGTACCTTCGGCTCTTGCCGGCAGCAGCGGATTGGATGGTTAACGTCTTCCAGTCTCTCCAGCCAGCAAAGCTTCGATCGAGCCGGGGAATGTACAGTGCGGGCCACGTTGGCGCGCGCAGAGCGAGCGCGTTGATCGGCGCTGGTCGAATGCCCGAGCAGGCATGCTGGACCCTCGGCCGGTCACCAGGGCATGGCCCGGGGGTTTTTGCAGGACGATTCGTGTGCCAATTTCGGTATGGGCGATTCGTGTCATGTCGTGGGATCGGAGAGGAGTATTGCCACTGTCTGGGATGGCCTTGCCGGAAATGAAGTGAGGCGGTTTCCGGCCAAAGTTAGCGGGCCACGTGAGAGGTCTGGGCCAATTGGAGCGCCCGATTCAGGTGATGACGTTTCCATTCGGGGTGGCCCCTCCCCCTGCGCGGCAGGTCCTATAAAGGTCGGAGCGGTCCCTCCGCCTCTCTCTCTCTTTTCTCTTTCGCTCGCTCGATCTGGCCTCGCCCTCGTATCTGGCACAACCCGCCTCCTGCTCTCTGGACTGCGCCTCCACATCTCCGCCCACACGTCAACCCAACCTGCCTACCACTCCCTCTGTACTCCGCCCCTTCTCCACTTAAGCCCCTCCTTTCTGAGCACGGTCTCCACACGCTCTGCTTAAGTCCGAGACGACGCACCAGCTGTCGAGTGCCGCACTATGGAGCATCCCCCCCCCCCCCCGAAACGTATTGGTGGCGCATCGTGATATCAAGCACAAAGGTACCAAGAACATAACCTCAACTGCTTTCCCTTCCTGGTTCAAAAATTTCTCTTCGTCGGGGTGTGTGTGTGTGTGTGTGTGTGTGTGTGTGTGTGTGTGTGTGTGTGTGTGTGTGTGTGTGTGTGTGTGTGTGTGTGTGTGTGTGTGTCCTGGCGCCTATCCGCTTAAGTAAGACTGCAGAAGGTCTGCTCTGTGTCCGCATTTGTAAGCTGCCTGTTTATTTGCTGCACCACTCCTCTCTCTCCCTTATCTCTGCACAACACACCCCAATAAATCCTAATCGTGCCACATACCTTTCCTCGCCCATTGTTAATAAATTATTATTAGAAATATTCCCTGCTCGTTTTTGTCTTTTCTTCCATTTATCCAGCATGGTCCAAATCCTCGTTTAGCCCCCGAAACGTATTGGTGGCGCATCGTGCTATCAAG
>NC_140962.1:136423169-136425669 GCF_056783735.1 Eptatretus burgeri | reverse complement strand
GCACAAATGGCAAAAATGACGGCACAGGGGGCAGAAATGACAGATCAATTGGGGGTAATGGGGGAACAGTTGGGTGCACGGATTGATTTAATGAGGGATGAATTGGGGGAAAAGATGGAGAAAATGAAAACTGAGATGCAGCAGTGTGTGGATGTTAAATTGGGAGAAATACAAAGCAAATTCGAGGATAGATTGGAGGAAACAAAGGTAGAAATTACATTGGAGGGGGAAAATATACGGAAAAAATTGGTAGATAAAATTGATGCAACGACAATTCGGGTTGATAAAGTGGATGAAAGCCTGGAA
Source organism: Eptatretus burgeri (assembly GCF_056783735.1). Taxonomy (NCBI): domain Eukaryota; kingdom Metazoa; phylum Chordata; class Myxini; order Myxiniformes; family Myxinidae; genus Eptatretus; species Eptatretus burgeri. Next base: position 136,425,363 of record NC_140962.1, on the reverse strand, counting down.
CGTCACCGTGCCTGTGTGGATGCTCGTATGCAGCTGCAAGTTGAAGAGTGGGGAGAGCTGAGGAAGCAAGGGATGAATTTGGCGGAGGAGGTAAAAGGATTGGAGGCTCGTTTGGACGAACAAGATAAAATTATGAGCCAAGATGAAGTCTTGGATAAAGGCCTGGTAGAGCCGTCTTTTGTAAGTAGAGTGTCCGGGTTGGTTGAGGAGCAGCTACAAACTCGCGACGGAGCCTTGGAGGAGGTTGTGCGGGCCCAGAAGATCCTGCGGGAAGAGGTGAATCGGTCCATTCAACGTTTGGAACAGGAGGCAAAATTGACCCATGAGACCCTCACCACAAAACATCTTTGGCCACAGTGGGCTCTGAAATTGGATACGCAGCCACAAGGGTGTTTGATCCCTGGGCTGGATTCGGACAAGGGAGAAACTGAGAAGCGGGCCACCGTAAAAGTGATCCCCCTGGTAAATTTTGACGGGTCAGGGAGCGTTGAAGCTTTTCTGATGCAATTTGAGTGCATTTCCCGACTAAACGGGTGGAATGAGCGGGAACGTACAGGGAATTTGGTGGCAACGTTGAGGGGACCAGCCGCAGATGTGTTAAACGTGATCGCGGAGGGATGTTGACCAGCTCCCACATTTGCGAGGCGTTGAGCCGTCGGTTTGGGTTCGCGGCAAACTGTGATCTGGTGCGGGCCCAGCTCCAGCACCGCAGATTAAAGCCGGGTGAGACAGTGCAGGAGCTGGCACAGGACATTTACCAATCAGTCAGGATCGCGTATCGGGACCTTACAGTGGAGGCGTGGGACAGACTGGCACTAGAGAAATTCTTAGCTGCTCTTCCGGACCCTGAGGTCCGAGCGCTAGTGGAGCTACAGGATCCACCCACCGTTCACCGAGCGGCTGAGTGCGCGGCCGGGTCGGGTGCCCGAGAGGCTATCGGTGACGGTCCGACAGGCGGAGATCCAGGATCAAGGAGAGGGGCTGGGAGAAATTGGCATTACCCAAATGTTTCAGGAAATTTGCCAGAAACTGTCAAGTTTGATAAGGGGTAATTCGGTAGTTGGTGCGCCAAAGCGGCGGGGTCCAGCCCAGCCAATAGAGCAATTTGATTATGGCCGAGGGGGTCCGGAACCGGAAGAGACATTACACCGATACCCACGGGGGCCTTTTATGGGGAGTTGTTTCCAGTGCGGGCGAAGAGGACACATGCAACGATATTGCCGGTACCCGGCGATGGAGAGACCCTCCAATAGACTTTCAAGCCCGGAGAGGATGAATCCTCCTGCTGAACCGCCAGGTCTATCCGAGATGCCCTTTCATAGGTCGGGTCCGGAGATCACTGTCGGGGGTCCGGGAGACTAGATCGGGCTGAGCATATATGGCCATGCTCGGCTGCTGAGATTGTGGCGAAGTGCCCTCCTTTGGTGGAAAAAAATGAATTGTGGGAAAATTGGCATGGGTTTTTAAGTTCTGCTGGGTTTTAGAGTGACAATCGGGACAGTGGGTAATTGGTAACAAAGCGGGCACAAGTGGCTGTCCAATGGCTGGTGCGTGGATCGGGTGAGAAGTGCTGTGTGAGTTGTTTTAAGTTAAGAAGTGAAATGTATGGTGCACACATTTATATTTTATTGGAAATGGTGTGGTAACAGGGAAGGTCATGGTCGGTGAAGTGTTAAAAATGCAGGTGTCACATGTAAGGCCGATGGGGTGGGGGAGTCATGTGGGTTTTGTGGGTGGGGATGATGTGCTTGTCCACAGGGATTGCTGAAGCTCATGGTGAGCGTGAATTGCGACCCCCTTCAAGGAGATTCACCACCTGGTGGCTAATGGTGACAGTGTCTGGAGGCAACTGGGAGAGGGTCTGGTTGGGTGACCAAGGCGGGTAGGACCTTGGCGACCCAGGAAGGCCAGAGGAGCCAGTGAGACCCCTTCCAGAGTGTTGTACGGGATTAGAGCTGATGGCTACCAGGGGGGAGGGAATCAAAGGGAGCGGGGCGGAGAAACGTCCGGGTTGGATTAAAGCTTACCTGTGGGCATGGTTGCACCTGAGATGCCCCCATCATCTTATGGTAACCCACCCCACGGCCACGACGGGATTCAGCCTGCATGATTAAAATGAGGACCATGACCTAGAAATGTGATGATGACCATGGTGTGAGTGTTGTGAAGATGTATGAGTCCCACTCGATGCCGC
>NC_140962.1:136315669-136418169 GCF_056783735.1 Eptatretus burgeri | reverse complement strand
CGGTTCAAATGAGACTGGTTTCAGCTTGTTATACCACCGGTAGGGATCGACTAATTTTCGTGGTCTCGCCCACTACACTATAATATGGAGTCCCAGTTTCCATTGTCAGGGAATTCAAATTCGTTTTTATGCCTCCGTTGATGAAGTCGCCAGTGGCATTATGCATTCGGGTTGTCCGTCCATCCATCCGTCCGTCCATGCAAATTTTGTCTGTTTTCTCTGCAACCACTTATCCAATTGAAACAAATTTCACACCATCGGTGCGACTACTCATGTAGAATATTCGCATGATGATTATGACGTCATAGTAGTCTTGGACCTGGCTTAGACATGTATGCACTTAATTTAGGAGAGGATAACTCAACTGTTTTAGGCTAATATGATCCCAAGGAACAACTTGGGATGTGTGCCAAAATCTCTATCCGGGAAGAACAGCCCGAAAATGACCACGCCCTTTTTAATATCTATGTACCCCATTGTCTATCACTCTATGCACCCTATTATCACTCACTCAGCCTGCTTTTGATTTATTCATAGCACCAGTGCTACAAGATCCAGAGAGAGAGAGAGAGAGAGAGAGAGAGAGAGAGAGAGAGAGAGAGAGAGAGAGAGAGAGAGAGAGAGAGAGAGAGAGAGAGAGAGAAAGAGTGAAAGAGAGTGAGAGAATGACTTATCCATCCAGGACTGCTATCAACTGAAGGAGAAGTTCCCACTCCTCTACAACTCCTACATGAATGGTGGATTTGTCATGAACACCACCAAGAAAGGTAGTGGAGTGCCCTTTGACCAGGCGCAAGAGCAGTGCTACAATCGGCCTGCCAAAGTGAGTGGGGGGATAATTGGGGTCACCAGAAAGAAGGAAGCAATAGCTCTGTGGGGAATTATCAAGCATAAAAAAGACCAGTACGTTGACCTCCTGAAGATGAAGGATGATGTCGAAGGAGAACTCTCACTTCACCACGACTTCAACCCAAGTACTGCAACCAATATAGTTGGGATGGTGCAAGAGATAGGAGTATCTCCTGAAGGTATGCAGTCCTCTACAAGACCATGTAGCACTGAAGAATGTTCTCACTGGAGAAATTGTGACCAATGTAAATGTAGACAAGTTGTTGTGCCGTATCAAGGAGGGCAGCACTGCTTGTGCTAATTTTATCGATGATCGACTCAGAAATATGTCGATATCGATACACTCAACTATTAGCAAAATCAAGTTTACCTCCCCTTATACCACCTTGAAATTGGCTCCCAAAGCAGACATCAAAGATGAGACAATCAAAGCTCTCATGTTTATTGAGTATGGGAGTCACCGGGGGTTCACTGTTGAGGAGCTACTCAGGCATGAGATCACCAACTCTGCATTCTTCTTGGTTGGCGAAGATGGTTACTTGATGAAGAGTACCAAATCTCAACTTGGGACTGAGCTGCTGAAGTTGTGCCCACTAATAGATAAAAAGGGCCAGAAACCTCCCCACAAACCCACGCCATCATTATCGACTTCATGGCCTTGGTGAGAAAGGTCCCCTTAAAGAAGCTTGATCCGCCCGTCAAGACATTCCATGACTTTGCTATTGCCTTGACATCTATGGTCACCAAAGCTGGGCACAACTGTGATGAGATCCATATCGTTTTTGATGCTTACAGAGAGGACAGCATCAAGAATGGAGAGAGGAGGAGAAGAAGAAAGTCAAAAGAAATGGTTGTCCTTGATGTGATATCACCAAACCAAAATGTTCCAGTGGTATTAGAGAACATTTGGTCATCTTCCATCAGCAAAACTGCTTTCCAGGCATTCTATGTTGAGTGTCTCACCACCAATTACCACGGAACCAAACCTCTATACCTCGGTATATCACCACAGGCATGGATGGTGTCAGCTGGGTGTGCTTCTCCATTCCCTCGGCTCAACTGCACACACGAGGAAGCTGATGACAGGATGATGTTCCATGTGCAGAACATTCTAAGTCACCGGTCAGGACCTACATCCATGACGCTGTCATCAGGTGACACAGATGTCTTTGTGTGCCTGTTATACCACATCACAGTCAATTGGAGAGATCTTGGCCTCGAAGAGCTTTGGCTCGTCCGCAACTCAGGAGTGAAAATATCAATATTACCACTCCACGATATCTGCAATAGCACTGGGAGACGAGCTCACAAAGTGTCTCCCAGCACTCCATGCGCTGACTGGGTGCGATACAACCAGCAAGATATCAACTAAAATTGCAGCCCTGAAAGCTGTCCGCAAACCAGGAAATTCCTCTCTGATCCTGAATTTTGACTGTCCCCAGCTAGCAGAAAGTGCAATACAGATGGCAGAGACATTCTTGGTCAAGTGTCTCAAACCATCAACAGACCTGGAGACATTTGACGACCTGCGTCTCACTGCATTTGATAGCAATGCCCTCAAGATGGACTTTGAGAGAACCACTTGCACCTCAACTAATGCAAGGAAACATATCCATAGAGGCTATTACCAACAGCAGCTGTGGGTCCAAGCCCCATTTAGAGATGCCACCCTGATTATGAATGCCGAGTCATGGGTTTGTAAGAAAGGGCAGTTTATTAGTCCCTGAGATTGTGATCTCCAAACTCAAAGGCCTGCCAAATCTCTGCACATGTGGCAAGTGTGCTCGCAAAAATGGGTGTTCCTGCAGGGTATCTGGGATCAAGTGTTGCAAGTACTGCAAATGCAAGGGAGGTGATTGTTGTAAAAACCCTATTACTGAATGAACACTGCTCATCATCCTCATACCTGGACTCTGTTGTGTTACCCTTCATGTTGCTGACCCTGGTTTACGTGACACATAAACAGTATTAATGTGGTTTTAAAAGTTTTATTGTTGGTGGTTGGGCAATTTCCCTGCTGATCTTTGAAACATTTAAGCTCTCTCGATACTGCTGCCTACTAAAGTAATAAGTTTTGTTTTTTATTTTTCATTTTAAGTTAACATTCCATTGATAATAGTATGTAAATGATTGAAAATACAATTTCTTTATATTAATCAAATGCTCACTTTCTTTCTTTTTAAAAAATCCCTTGTATTGTTCAAATTCCAAATTGTCAGTTCAACTCTAGTAGATGACACAGATCTTCTAACTTTGCTGCAAGTCCAGAAAGTTTAAGTTCATAAATATATGGCAATTCCAGTATGTATGGTAATAAGTATGGTAAATAAAACGGTTTTTAGCCATTTTCTCATAAAAAATATCAAATTAGAAATTTTACACTCTTCTATGACCCCCCCTAAATAAATAAAAAAATTAACATGGCCATTCTGAACATTTTGAGCACCTCAGAAAATCTGTAGCTCCAACGGTTTAGAATACAGCTATGTCAGAAGTAGCACTTTCGATGAAAAAGGGTGTGGTCATTTTAAAAAGGGCGTGGTCATTTTTGGGCTGTTCGTCCCGGATAGAGATTTGGGCACACATCCCAAGTTGTTCCTTGGGGTCATATTAGCCTAAAACAGTTGAGTTATCCTCTCCTAAATTAAGTGCATACATGTCTAAGCCAGGTCCTCTACTATAGGTCACGTGGTGTGGCAGCCATGTTGGAAAAAAGGAAAAACTTTGGACCTCTGTATCTCCGAAACTGTTCCATGGAAAAAATTGAAACTTGGCGCGTGAAGTACTCCTGATGGGAAAGAAGGGTGATTTTTTTATAGGTGGCTTCATTATGACGCCATAATTGCATATGTCAAACGCTTTTTCCGATCAGTATGAAAATTTTTGAGGTGTCATCTCGGACGAAATTGTAATCATGAAAAATATTGATGACATCATCGGTCATATGGTTTGGCAGCCATATTGTTTTCAACATAAAACCTTAAAAAATCTTCTCTGAAACAGCTGAACAGATCGAAGCCAAAGTTTACAGGTATGATCGCCTATCAATGAGGAACAAAAAGTTCTCCACCTCTGATGTCATCAGTCACATGGTTTGGCAGCAATTATTTTTTGAAGAATAAACATTTTAAAATCTTCTCCAGAACGGCTTGACAGATCGAGGGGAAACTTCATCCACATATTCCCCAAGCCTTGGGGATACCAGGGTGTTCACAAAAAATTAATGTCACATGGTCTGGAAGCCATATTGGTTTGAATAAAAAAATCTTGTTTTTTTTTTAATCTTTCTCTTGAACCACTTCATCAATCGATGTGAAACGTCACAGTTACGATCTCGTAGTCATGTGAAATATATGTTTTAAATTTCAACCTGATCGGACGCATAGTCTGGCAGCCAGAATTATTTAATATTTTGAATCTGGGTTCAGGGATTTAAATCAAAACTTGGTACAAGTATGCATAATGATGTAATAATGTGGGCAGAGGCATATCTGGCGACATGACATCGAAGAGTGCATTCTAGATTTTTTTTTGCTTTGCTTTTCCTTTGATAGGATAATAGTCACTAACTGTTAAGACTTACTAATGTTTATCAGTAAGGTAAATCGATGGAAAGGTAATTATACGTTGACAGAACTGACTGAATAGTTTGTGGTTAGATTATTTTTAGCTCATCTGGACTTTAGTCAGGTGAGCTTATGCGATCGAGCAGTATCCGTAGGTGAGTGAGAGAGCGAGTCGGTCTGTAAACACTTCACCAATTATCGCTTGAACCAAACACACGGTTTTGATGAAACTTGGCCACAAGCTTCATATCTGATGCCTGACGAAAGTGTATTGACCGCATCAAAAGCTGCGCTCATTTTGGGGGGTCTACAAGAGGGGGGGGGTTGTCCCCGTCCCCCCCCCCAAATACGTATTTGCTCTTCTCCAAAACTACACACACAATTTCATTGAAACTCCACAGCAACCTTCATCACCCATAATATACCAAAGTGTATCGACTGCATCAAAATCAGCACTCATTAATGGGTTGATGGGAGAGGGGGGGCGGCGTTGAACCCACAAAGTAGACATTTGCTCCCTTCTTCGAAACTACACACACAATTTTGATGAAACTTGACCATAACCATTACCCATGATGGACCAAAGTGTATCGACTGCATAAAAATCTGCATTAATTAAAGGGATTTATGGGAGAGGGGGAAGTTTCACCCCCAAGATAGGTATTTGCTCTCCTCTCCGAAACTACACACACAATTTCGATGAAACTTGATCACAACATTCATCACCTGTGATGGACCAAAGTTTGTTCATGGCATAAAAAAAATTAAGGTCCTAGGGGATCTGCAGGGGGTTTGAGTGACTGTTACTCCTGATCAAGGTGAGCTTCAGGATGTGCGGTCATATTTTTTTTTCTTCTGGTAGGTATGCAAACCAATGACTGAGCACATACACCATGTGCGCAATAAAAATGAATACAACTCGAAATTGCATGAACATCAATATTTATAAACCTCCGCATGCACTGCCTGGACCCAAGAGCTCTTAAGTGAGGTATTATTCAGCATTGTATATGATGTGGTTACGACATTTACCCCGCTCAGACACAATCAGGCAACTTGCATTTATTTTATATAAAGATAGATAGATTGTTATGTGGAAAGGTGGGGGCGGAGTGGAGAATCTATAGCTCGAATGTGTTAATTTACGTGGAAAGGTGGGGGGGGGAGAGAATCCACAACTAGAATGTGCTAACCCTTTGAACCCTGAACTCCTTGGACTTTCAGTTCTCCCACCCTGGGCTCCCTGGAGAAAAATCCAGCCAATATACTACGGTATATTGAGGTTTGAATAGTGGCCGCTTTACCGGCTGCTAGGGTTCAAAGGGTTAAGAATAGTATGGACCGTGTAATTGAGTGGGTTCAATTGCACCCGTACTTGGGACACGTCAGGGATAAGTTGTATACAATATTTGCACTTATGGAGGCAGTGAACATCACTTATAAAGCAGTATAGGGTAGGACGTCTTGTGTAAAACCTTCAGGTGAGACCAGATGAAGGATATGAAGTGAGTGTAAATGGACAAAAGTGCAATAGCGTAGCTTGGGGAATCCCACCGCTGGCCGCTGGCCACTTCATAAAGGACCATGCACCCAGCAGTACAGTGAGCTGCAGATGGTCGCGGACAGAGATGGGATGCTTTTGTGCCCCAGGGGGTGGTGGGAAAGCCAGTCACATGCTGGAACGTGGGCCCAAAGGGCATAAAATCCACACAAGTGCATGGACAGAGATAGTATCTCTCTTCTTGCAGCTTGTCCTGCCAGCCTTGGATTTTCTGCCCTGCGCTCTGCTCTTCCGCACGAAGGACACCACCAGATGACTCACAATCCTGCTGACCATTCGCCCAGTGGACCCAACTGGATTATCCCTGTGGTGTTGGAGTGGCATGAAGATGCCAGTTAATTTGCCCAAGTCCTCGCCTGTCCCCACTGTACGTTATGGGTGTGTGTGTGTGTGTGTGTGTGATTGACATCATAGGGGTTTTAGTGTCTTTGTACATTAAGTTTGTGTTGTACATTCCCCTTATTCGTTGTCTTGTGAGCCAGAATTGTACCGAGTTTCATTGTCTTGACTTCCCATGTCATTTCTCCTTTAACAAACCTTTTTCAACATATGAAGCATCTTCCCACCTTTCACTCCTGCACGCAGAAAAGACCAGCGTTTTGGCCATATCAAAGACCTTGCGAATAATGGATAGTAAACTGTACCAGAGTCTTCCACGATGAAAGCGTGGATAAGTACACAAGCACTGTCTGCTTGCAGCGACCTTGTAAATATGGTTTGGCCATTCGTGGAGGTATGGCTCAGACGGTCTGCATCAACGGACCATATGACATGACAATATCGTTGTGTAGTTTATTGATAATATTTTAGGCAAATGAGGCAAAGGAAAAAAAAAGACTCAAGGTGAAAGGTAAATTATCATTTAACATGCATATTATGCAGGACCTATGAAATGGGAAGATTGTGTGTTGTTCTTACCTTGCCAGACTTCAGGTGTCGGAGAATGGTGGACTTTCCAGCATTATCAAGGCCAACACAGAGCACACTGACTTGTTTCTTCCGAACACCAAGCCAGGCTGCCAGTCGTTCCAAGAGCCCCATTGCTGTGTGTAGTATGTGTTGTTCTGGGGAGATGTCTACGTTTTCTTTCTTCTTTATCTACTTCGTATCTTCCCTTATACATCTTTCATTGTCCATGAAGCTTTATTCTCCACTTTTCTTCTCTCCCAACTCTTGATTCTTAAATTATATGCAGTATCTCTCCACTTCAAGTGTACAACTTCTCTTTGTTCTTCTTGTATAAGCTCTCACCCGACACTCTGACCTCTTTGTGGTCCTTTTCCTCCACTTTCTCTTCTCCCCTCCTTTTGTTTGCTCTTGTTTCTCCTGTGTCGGTATCTCTACCTGTTAAAATTACAAAACAATTAATGAAAGAGAGAACAATCAATGTTCAACAATCAATGGTTGAAAAGCATAGGGAAGCATTGTTATTTACAGATCGATTTGAAAGACAGCAAAGTAATTATCCATCCATCCATTGGGACCATATTCTGGGCAGAGCATTGGTGCTGCCTAAGCAGGCAGAGTGTTGGTGCTGCCAACAACAAGGTTAAAGAGGCAGCTCAGTGTCTAACCAAAGTCGTTCCTTAAATTAAAAAAATAAATAAAAATAAATAAATAAACGCTCTCATACTGCGAATACTACAACTACTACTTCCAATCCACATGGCCAGCAAAGGGGCGTAGTGACACCCCTTGGGGGTGTTGACCCTTTTTTAAACTTTGTTTCCTTGGGGCAGGAGGAACACGAAGTTGGGGCAGGAATTCTGGAATTTTTGGCCATCGTTGCGGCAATTGCTCACCTGCTCTTCGCAAAGGCCACCGAAGAATCTTTAACATCCACCAACGAATGCTAGCAGACAGTAAGCCCAGTTTAACGTCCATCCGAGGGATGGCACACACATTTATGAATCCTCCTTATCGTGAACCACCGGGATGACAGTTTATAGCTGGATTGGGATTTGACAGATTACAGGCAAGTGTGCGTACCTCTCGGCCATCCTACCAGCCCTTAGTCAGCCTGGATTATGAAAGTTAACCAGCTGGGGGTTACTAAGGGAATGCATATATCCTGGAGTAGATGGGAAAGATCGGAGGGAGCAATATTGGAGAAAAGATAGTAAAAACAAAAGACAACAAACTTGTCTATGATATGAGAGCAACAGACCTTGTGCTTCAACAGACCCAACAGACCTCATCACAGGAGATTCCAATAATATTAATAGCTTTGGATTCCAAAGAATCTAGGACAGATGTGATGCTGGGTTGCCAGGCCAAAGTGAAGAGCATGACTCCAATGAGCTATGACGAAAGGCCTTGTAGACTGTGAGTAGCTATGATTTTCCAAGAAAAGACTTGGATCAACGGAGAATGCAAAGTCTGTGAATGGCTTTGGATTCGAGCTTTGCATATGTGGTTCGCCTAGGAAAGTTCAGGGCTGATGGTGAGGTCTCGAAGTTCAAGAGACTGAACCTCTTCCAGTGGATAACCAAGGAAATATGTGCAGCGTTTATTTCACTATTTTTCCAGAGTCATAGGGTGAGACAATGAGATTTTCCAGGATTGAAGGCCAATTTACAATTTACAGACCAGTGTCTAATAATTTCCAGATCAGCACATTGATACAGCAACTGTCTGCCAAGCAGAGGGATGGACTACTGTACGACACAGTGTGGAGTTGTCTGCATAATGGACGAGAGGGTTTCCCAGAGCATCGGAGAGGTCATTTATATAGATATTAAGGAACAAGACAGGACGAAAACTGGCTTGAAGAACTCCAGCATCCACTGTGTGTGTGGTTGTATGGCAGCTTAGCTGCCGGGGTAGCTATCATTTCTTGAAGCGCGACTGTGTCGCTGATGCAGTGCCCCTCTACCAGTACACACACTGGAACTGGTACTCGTTTCGCCGACCTCAGAAGGATGACAGGCTGAGTCAACCCCTTGGTGTATTAATTCAGCGGCCGACGGGGCTTGAACTCAGGACCCCCGGATCCCAAGCCACCACCCTAACCACTGAGCCAACACCAGGCTGAGCCTCCACTAGGAGAGGGGAAGAGAGAAAAAAAAATTCAAACTTTCGTTTCAATAAAATACAGAAATCAAAACAACATTATCTTTCTATGTTGTACGCGTAGAATAGCTCGGGATGAAACGCGAGCCGAGTATCACAATGGCGTGTCATGGTCCAAGGCCACAAACATGAACATTTTTGGGGTTTCTAATCCCATCTCGGAACCAATAATCACCATCAAAGACGTATAATTTTTAGAATGAAAGTTTAAAAAGAAGCGAAATGTGAGGGAGTGGAAATAAGGAAAATCTCAACTCACTTCAACTCGCACGCAGCAAGCAACCCGTTAGGACTCGTCTCCATGGTAACCGCCTTACGCAAAGCTCTTGGCAATATTATTCGCAAAGGTTCTTTGAGTCTTCAACAAAATTCGTTTTTTTCCAAGACATAACCGGATGTCACCACAAGATAATAAATAATTTATACATCAAGTGCATTTTCTTTCGGAGAGAAAATAAAATTCGGAAGATCGGTCCGAGCAACTGTATGTTACCCATACACCGCGGAAATCTGTTACCAATTGTACAGTTAACACACTCGGTTACGATAAATGATTTATAAATTGATGTGAAAGTGAAAGATAGATAAATACCTGCAATACAGGGGAAAGATAAATACCTGCAAATACATAAATTCCCGAACCTGTCGGCCAGTCAACAAAATCCTCCTCAAGGAACATTGTAATTGGCTGTGTGGGCCTCTTCTTCAATTCCAATGCAAACCATTTGGTTCTTATAGATGTCTGAATCGTAGAAAAGCTTAAACATCGAATTGCATGAGATTTCGTACAAAGTGCAACACCCGAAATATAATCTAATTATTATCATTATTAATTAAACAATACTACTCTGGAGATGTGCCGATTCGTGAGACGAAAGGGCTAATTGTGCAAACCCTGATTTGTGAAGTTTAAACAATGTCAGGGAGTTCGGAATCACATAAAGTTAAATGCTGCACAACGAGACTTGCTCGGAATCATCAGTAGTTTCCGGATATTTGAAAGTACTTCAGAAATGGAGGAGAGTTTTTCTTGAAACAACAGTTGCTGTTATACATCGTTGAAATTTACATATTTGATGTTGGTTTCATGTTTTTTCTGTCCCTCTTTATAAAATAATCGCAAAGGTACCCTGCATTGCCAGCTCGGTTACTCCTCCCACCCTGCCTCTCCCACCGTCCTCTCACCTTTCCCCTCCCTCCGTCCCCTCACCCTTCCCCTCCCTCCGCCCTCTCACCTTTCCCCTCCCTCCGTCTCCTCACCCTTCCCCTCCCTCCGCCCTCTCACCTTTCCCCTCAAACCCTTCCCCTCCCTCCGTCCGTCCTCTCACCTTTCCCCTCCCGCCTCCCACCCTTCCCCTCCCTCCTCTCACCCTTCCCCTCCCTCCTCTCACCCTTCCCCTCCCTCCGTCCTCTCACCCTTCCCCTCCCTCCGTCCTCTCACCCTTCCCCTCCCTCCGTCCTCTCACCCTTCCCCTCCCTCCGTCCTCTCACCCTTCCCCTCCCACCGTCCTCTCACCTTTCCCCTCCCTCCGTCCTCTCACCTTTCCCCTCCCGCCTCCCACCCTTCCCCTCCCTCCGTCCTCTCACCTTTCCCCTCCCGACTCCCACCCTTCCCCTCCCTCCCTCCTCTCACCTTTCCCCTCCAGCCTCCCACCCTTCCCCTCCCTCCTCCCACCCTTCCCCTCCCTCCCTCCTCTCACCTTTCCCCTCCAGCCTCCCACCCTTCCCCTCACCTTTCCCCTCCCACCTCCCCCCCTTCCCCTCTCCTTTCCCCTCCCACCTCCCGCCCTTCCCCTCCCTCCGTCCTCTCACCTTTCCCCTCCTGCCTCCCACCCTGCCCCTCCATCCGTCCTCTCACCTTTCCCCTCCCGCCTCCCACCCTGCCCCTCCCTCCATCCTCTTACCTTTCCCCTTCCCCTCCCGCCTCCCACCCTTCCCCTCCCGCCTCCCCTCACACCTCCCACCCTTCCCCTCACTCTTCTCACCGTTCCTCCTCTCACCCTACCCCCTGTCTCCAGACTCCCACCACACACCTTCCACTCCCTCTTCCCACCTCCACTCATTCTCCCTCCCTCTCTGTCACTCCTCTCCCTCTCTTGCGAGAGAGAGGGAGAGGAGTGGGAGAGAGAGACAGGGAGAAGAGGGTTTGGAGAGGGAGAGGAGTGGGACAGGGAGAGGGAGAGGGAGAGGGGTGGGACAGGGAGAGGGAGAGGGGTGGGACAGGGAGAGGGAGAGGGGTGGGAGAGGGAGAGGGGTGGGACAGGAAGAGGGGTGGGAGAAGGAGAGGAGTGGGAGAGGGGTGGGAGAGGGAGAGGGGTGGGAGAGGGGTGGGAGAGGGTTGGGAGAGGGGTGAGAGGGAGGGGAGAGAGAAGGGTGGAAATGGGAGAGGGGTGGGAGAGGGAGAGAGGTGATGTGGATTTTTCACCCAACCTCGTTGTGATCGTTGTAGAATTCTGTAGGTTGTTGTGGGATCTTGTCCTCCTCGAGGGTTCAGTGTCGAGCAAACTCGGTTTTCGGTATGTATCGTGTTAAATAAACCACAGACTCCAGTAAAATCAAATGTCCACAAGTAGTTCTTTCTTTTGTACAATTTATTTCTAAACTATCCACTAGTTCAGCTTCTCATCCGCGCTCTCCCGCGATTTCTCTCCTTCATATTGTTGCGAATTTGCACCCGCCGGCGTGCGATCGGCCACGTAACTCGAATCGCGACCGCGTCGCCCACCGGACGGACAATTCAGTCGTGACCCTCCTCAGACTACCGCCAGAAACCAGTCACGGGTGGGGGATTAAACCCACCACCACCCAGTTCGCAGTCTACCCACGCGAAATAGGGTGAATCGCCGAATGTCGATATACCTAAGTACCCGCGTGGGTAATCTGCCAAGGGATGGGACCACGCCACAGGTCGACTCTGGACACGAACCGCTTAAGCGGTCCGTTCCGTATTACAGGGATAACCGAGCGGAGTTATCGTCGGCCTTGACGGTTCTGATTAATTACCGGGTGTTTTAAACCCACGACCAATCCCTTACGTGATGTAAGATGGAGATTCAATAAAAGAAAAGACGAAGTGAAACAGAAAAACAGTTCAACAAGCAAGCACTTTATTACACAGTCAAGAGGAAGCAGGGAAAGAGTTAAAACCGAATATAATTATTACAACACTTAAACAGTTCTACTTGACCAGACTGGCGCCACACACACACATTTGCACAAAACCCAAAAGAAATAGAAGTCGCGACTTCCCTGAGCACGTCGAGTCCTTGGCGACCGTAACTCCGAGTCCCTCCGGCATGGTCCGCGAGCTCGTGCCGCGCGTTGCTTGTGTGGTCCGCTCGACAGCTCGGACGAACGAACAGAACCTCCGACCAGGGACGATCACTGCAACTCTCCACAATTCCCCTTCAGGGACGAGGGAACAGGAAAAGGAACGACGTTCTCATCAACCTTCACGTCCACGCCTTTTGTCGATCACTTGCACGAACCAAGAGCCTTCAGCCTCCAACTGGGCCAAGGGAACAACCAACCAACCACGACTCTTCATGCCCACCCTTTTGTAGGGGCCGGCTCCGCCCTTCGCTCCGCCCCATTTCTGTCTCCAGCTCCCTTCGAGGCGTTTCCAGAAATCTCTCGAAGGGGGGCGTGCCCCCACTCCGACCGCCTCACGCCGTACATCCACCAATCGTAGCGAGCTGCCGCACCCCTCCCCTTCACACCAAGCGTGGTGGGGGGGATTCAGGCAGAAGCATCAGGCGGGGAAATTAGGCAGGAAAACCCCACAAGCGTTGTTGGTTTTTGTTCTTGCACGCCCCCACACGGTGCTCGTTGAATGGCGAGTGGCGAAGATGTGGTAGCGTAGTTGTGGAAGGTGGCGTCGTGTAGTGAATGGCGTGATCGTTGAGATGTTGGTTGTGGTGAGGTTCGTTGTTGTTTTTGCACCAAATTAACAATAGCCAAAGAAAAACTGCGAACTGAAGCGTCGCAGCCCGAATGGATCACATATATTCCCTCTATACAACGGGTTTGGGCTAATTACACATGGACTTACCGATATATCTCACCTGAGGACTCTTTATGGTGTAATGCGAATTTCCACAACCGTAACAATATATATATACCATTTGAGAGTAGAGAGGGCTTTTTGATAGCAAAGAACAGAAAGTACAGATTATCAGCCCGGTCACCTTGTACTTGCAAAAGAACCAAACAATGTCCAAAGTGGCAAAGAAAGACAAGATTATAAGTTGGTGGTCAGCCTTAACAATTAAGTAATAGAACAGTGGAGAGTCAAAAAAACAAACACTTTGACCTCGTCAGACTGAGGCAAGGGTTTCTTGTCTAAAGAGTAATAATTTCCCCAACACTACCCCCTTGTTGCCTAAAAAGGCAACACAACTTAAGTTTAACTATTTCTGTCACTTGGAAATATATTTTCTCTTGCGTTCGAGTGTGCCCATCTTCTTGGGTAGTCACATCCCCATTGCTCACATTGTGGAGCTTTGTCCCTTAGCCTTTCCTGTCCCGCAAGCCAGATGGCTTCATATGGTTGTACAGCTTTGGACCTGGTCGAGTTTCCAGTAGGCCCCTTGGCCGATAGAAGATAAGGCTACCCGTTGGGCTGCATGGCTGATTTTCAACAACCTATTTCAGGAACAGAGCAGATGGGCAAATAGTGGAATGACAATTCCCGTTGAATATTTAACACACTCATTGCGTTGACTTGTGGATTTCCAAGTTCAGGTTCTATCTCATAAGAGTTGTAGGATTCAATTTCAAAATCGAAATAAGAAGGTGGTGCTTGGGCCACAATCACCTTTTTATCAGTAATCCTCTGTAGACAAGAAACAATCAATGCCAGCATTGTAATTGTTGCAAATCTAACAAGCACCACTATAATGATGATCCACAATAACCCCACGGAAATCCAGTGTAACGTTGATCACAGATAGTACTTATCGGTTTAACAAACGAAGTACACATTGTACAACTTGCATTTAGTAGTACAAATAATCCTGCAATGGAAAGAATCATTAAAGTTATCAGGAAGGAATGTTCTCCTTGGGTTCTTTTTGGCCGTGTGCCAGTTTGCAGTGTGTGGTATGGATCCATGTTGCTTTTCCTTTACACTTCACAGCCGTATGGGTTGATGTGGATTTTTTAAACCCACCTTGTTGTGATCGTTGTCCTCCTGAAGGATTCTAACTGGCCGATTGTGGAATCCTATTTGACTTCAGACAGAGTTTAACGTTTGTCCGATTTGATTATAAAATCCTACAAAAACCCTATAGACACTGATAAAACTGATGTCCACACAAGTCCTTCCTTGTGAAACAATTTATTTCCTAATTATACACCATACACTTCTCACCCTTGTACAATGAACTTAAGAATCCCCATTTAATTACAATATTATTTGGTTCTATTTCATTTATTCTTACTTTAGTTAACAGTTAGACCAACCCGATTCAATTCACTTCTACATTACATCAGAGAGTTTTATTCTAACTTGGTACTTGGTCAGTTCCAAGGAGTACAAGCCACTGAGAAACTATACTTCCTCATGTGCTTGCACTGAGAACAATGTGCCTTTCAAAACATTTTATACTTCCATGAGAGAGAGGTTGGGGGATATTCACCCAGACTGTAGACGTGTCTTTTAGACAAAAAGCCACTTCATACATTTTCTAAGCAAAGGTTCATTTATCAGCTCGGTCACTCTGCTCCAGAACAACACATTTCTTATCATTTAGGGCAAAAGTCTTTTGGCCAGAAATGACAGCCAATTCAACTTGCAGCATAAAAGTTACATTTCTGAAACTCCATTTGTTGCAGTTTAAAATACATTAATATAAATTTTTCCCCCACAGGTAGTTAGCAGTATTAGAAACGGCCCACACCGACGTGCTTGAAAAGAGTTCTTCCTTTTGTAAATCTTCACATAAACAAAGTCTCCTGGTTTGAAGTTGTGATGATCAGACGTGGCTGGTTCTGGCAGGGCTTGCTTCACTTGCGCATAAAAAGTCCTTTCAGCATGATTCAGAGAGACACAGAATGTAAGCAACGTGTCGTTCATTTGCTGCACGTTCATGTCTTTTATAGTCAAAGGAGGTGAGTTCGGTCATCTCATTGGTCTTCCCATCAGAATCTCATGCGGAGATAAGCCAGTGTTTCGATTTGCGGTAGATCCCATAGTCATGAGAGCAATTGGCAGAGCATCTGGCCATTTTAATCCAGTTTGTTCACAAATCTTGGCCAGTTTATTCTTTAGGAATCCATTTTGTCTCTCTACTGCCCCTGCAGATTGCGGACGGTACGGGCAGTCAAAATGTTGCTTGATTTGCAATATCCGACACAATTCTCTCACCACTTCAGCTGTGAAATGAGCACCTTAGTCACTGGAGATCCTACAAGGTATTCCAAACCTACAGATGAAATCCTTCATCAACAGTTTAACCACAGTAATGGCATCTGCTCTCCTACAAGGGTAAGCCTCAACCGACTTGGTGAACAAATCAACGATGACTAAAGCAAATTCAAAACCGCAGCATTTTGTTAACTGAACAAAATCCATCTGGATATGAACAAAAGGTTCGAATGGAATTGGATTTGGATGACCCCCTGGGGCTATCTCTACCCCCCTTGCTGGGTTATGTTTTTGGCAAATATGACATGTCCTACAATACTGTTCTGCAATTGGACTAAACCCCAGGGCAAACCACTGTCTCCCAATTGAAGCACTCATGCCCCCCTTGCTAGTATGCCAGGCTCCATGTGCCAATCAGGTGAGCCAAGGTAATAGAGCTCTTGGCGCCACCACACGACCATCAGATGATCTCCATAATTTGGATTCATTTTCAAATTCACATCCAGCCAATATCCACAAATCTCGTTCTTTCGCACTAACAGCTGTCTGCAAAGTGTTTACATCGTCAATAGTCGGCGTCGCCTCTTGTCTCAATACACATTGTGATATCAAAAGAGCTCTGGTGTGGGCTGCAGATTTTGCAGCTACATCTGCCCTGGCATTTCCCCGTGAGACATCATCAGATCTTCCGATGTGGGCGTCACATTTAACCACTGCAATTTGGTGAGGCAGAAGTATCGCTTCCAGCAGATTAGCAATCCATGCTCCATTCCTCACCCGCGCACCTGATGATGTTATAAAACCCCTTTCATGCCAGAGGGCTCCGAATTCGTGTACAGCACCAAAGGCATAGCTGGAGTCAGTGTAGATTGTCACTATTTGGCCTTTGGCTAAATGGCATGCATGAGTGAGGGCGAACAGTTCTGCCTGCTGCGCGGATCAGCTCTCAGCCAATCTCCTGCTTTCGATTACTTCGTGATCAGAGCAAACGGCATAGCCTGTTAATAGATATCGATCAGGTGCACGTGATGATGACCCAACAACATATAAAATCGATTCAGAATTTTGGATTGGTGTGTCTCTCAAATCAGGACGTGGTAGACATGTGTAGGCGATTATCTCCTCACAATTGTGAGAATCACCATCTTGTTCTCCTGGTAGCAAATTAGCAGGGTTCAGTGGTGCGCATCTTCTAATCATAATGTTCATAGTAGTGGGGAAACTTAGCTAAATATAGCATAACAATTGTGCATTTTGTGAGGAAAGCACCAAATTTGGCACACTAGTAGCCTATCATATTATGAACAGATTTGGATATTGGGCCATCTCAAATTCAGCCGCTGATGGCTGTGGCAGCCATTTTCCACTGCCATCAAAAATTTTGAGATGGCCCAATATCCAAATCTGTTCATAATATGATAGGCTAAAGTGTGCCAAATTTGGTGCTTTCCTCACAAAATGCACAATTGTTATGCTAAGTTGCCCCACTATAGGTGCCGTGAGTGAGAGTTCGTATGTCGTTCCTCTTGAAGCCGACAAATGCTGTGTTTTTGTTTTTAACAGTACAGCTGTGACTGCGTGCGGCACCATGAGAATCAAAGTGTTTCCCGTAACGAGTGCTTATGTCGCCTGCACCGCGAGCGAAGCGGCTGCTACTGCCTTTAAACAAGATGGGAATCCTTGCGCTACCAGTTCCAATTTAGTACTGTAATATGCAACAGGCCGTAAATTTATTTCTGTGCTTCTGTTCTTTGTCATAAAATGAATGGGTTTTGGGGTTGGAATGAACCTTGAGTTGGAGGAGGTAGAAATGAGGGAGGAGGAGGCGGGAATTCAGGTGGAGGAGGAGGAGGAGGGAATTCGGTGTGAGGTGCAGTGGGTTGAAATGAGCCAGCTTGCTCAAACTGTGTTCCCCATCTTTCCTGTTGTCTGTAATATGGATTTTCATCCATTGGAAGCGTGGAGTGTCTGCGATTTTCATCTCTGTATTGTGCCCCTCATCTCTGTTCTACCAGTCCGTACGTACGATAAGTTCGACTGTTTCTGCGGTTCCAGCATTCGTTAGCCCAGTGGCCTTGTTTTCCACATGTATGACAGACATCTCTGCGCTGGTCTCTGTATTGTGGTCTCCTCCGGTCATAGTTTGGCCCTCGGTTTTGTGCATATCTCGTATTCCATCCACCGGTGCTTCCACCTTGACCTTGAACCTGAGACAGCATTAATGATGCTTCATCTGCTTCGTCAGAATGTTGTTTTAACAATGAATTACAATGTGTTACATACTCCATCAAATCTATTACTTCCTTTAATTCCCAGCCGATACATACTCGCTTTATTTCGTTTTGCAATTTGGCTGTCAAACCATTAAGGAATACATGAGCAAATGGTACACCCTCTTCTTTTAGTCCAGAGTGACATTGGTATACACCCCGAAAGCACTCTAAGAACTCCAATGGGTCCTCGGCAGCGTGTTGCCAGCACGTCTGTATTTTCGCCCAATCTGTTTTAAGTGTTACCGCCTCTGTGACTGCTTCAATGAGTGTGTTGATATGTTCTTTGAGCTCATCTCTGCTTCCGGGAGCTTCATCTGGCCATGCGGCTGTCTGTTTCAATTGTCAGAGTAACCCCTCCGGTACCATCAGTTTCAATAAAATCTCCATATCCATAAAGGTCGGCTGATGGCATTCCACTAATACCCTTAACTCTGTCTGCAATTTTTTCGGGTTCTCTCGTATCTTCGACATCTCATTTACGATGGCTCTTAATTCAGAGCCCGACAGTCGATATATCGCTTGTACATCCCTTGCCCCCGGGTAATCTCGCAATGGAAACGCACCTATAAGTGCCTCATCATCTTCGTCCTTCACCTCAAGCCTCTCCTTGCCCTGTGGCATCATCTCCCTCTGTCTCGTCTGCTTCTTCGTCCTCGAGCAGTTGTGCTATCGGAACTGTGCCCTCTGGCCATGTATCTGAGTCTTCTTCATCCTCAAATTTGACAGGCACAGCTCATTGTCTCTTGGTCTTATTTTCAAGTTGTACCGGCATTTGCTTCGTTAATTGGTCAAGCTAACCCTTCAAGTTTAACAACCGTGACTTTTCAACTCTGTCACGACATTCCTTCATCCAATTTATATAAACGGCCCAGTTTACATGCTTCTGGGCTTTCTTGTCCCTATTCTTCACCTCCAGTACTTTTCTTAAATTGTCTAAACATTCATGATCAAACGTACCATTCTCAGGAAAAGGTTATCTGCTATTTCTGGTCCAATTGCACCATTTTCCTACGTCTCTCACAGCATCAGGTCCATACTTATCAAACATAATTCTTACACATGTACCTCTCCGTGGCTTTTGAATACAATTTGCCTCGGTATACACAATTTCATTCTTTTTCCCATTTCTATTTCCCAGCTTTCAAAATCCCCTCTCAAATCACAGATACTTCAATGTTTGAAATACAATAAAACACAAAATGCAATTTGCTCTAATACTCTGTATGTACTCTCTGTTCGACAATGGTTACCCGCTGAGACAGCCCACCCTCGAGGAACGCTCTCTGCTTACCTTTTTTCAAGCACTTATCGTTCCTCCAGGCACTGCCTCCAGCAGATTAAAGCACCTCCGGTCACTGGCACCAAACTGATGTGGATTTTTCACCCAACCTCGTAGTGATCGTTGTAGAATTTTGTAGGTTGTTGTGGGATCTTGTCCTCCTCGAGGGTTCAGCGTCTAGCCGACTCGGTTTTCGTTATGTATCATGTTAAATAAACCACAGACTCCAGTAAAATCAAATGTCCACAAGTAGTTCTTTCTTTTGTACAATTTATTTCTAATCTATCCACTAGTTCAGCTTCTCATCCGCGCTCTCCCGCGATTTCTCTCATATATATATATATATATATCTATATATATATATATATATATATATATATATATATATATATATATATATATATATATATCTATATATATATATATATATATATATATATATATATACCACTTGAGAGTAGAGAGGGCTTTTTTGATAGCAAAGACCAGAAAAGTACAGCTTATCAGCCCGTCACCTTGTACTTGCAAAATAACCAAACAATGTCCAAAGTGGCAAAGAAAGACAAGATTATAAATAGGTGGTAGTCCTTAACAATTAAATAATAGAACAGTAGAGAGTCAAAAAAACAAACACTTTGACCTAGTCAGACTGAGGCAAGGGTTTCTTGTCTTGTTGTTCATCTTTCGGCTACTCCCGTTAGGGGTCGCCACAGCGGATCATCCGTTATGATCCGCATACTGATTTGGCATAGGTTTTACACCGGATGCCCTTTCTGACACAACCCTGGTCGCCTCTTACGACACAGGGATAAGGATTGGGTTTCGCCATGATTCCAGGCTGCCCGACACCCTCTCATAGCGTGGCCCAGTGCAGCGCTCCCGTCCTCAAGCGATCCTCCAACCCAAGCCTCCGAGTAGCGAGATTACAGGCGCACGCCACTACGCCCGGTATGCAAGGGTTTCTTGTCTAAAGAGTAATAATTTCCCCAACAGAGGTGAGACAGGGAGAGTAGTCAGAGCGGGAGATGGGTGGGAGAGAGGGAGGGGAGGGAGAAATGGATAGGGGTGGGAGAGGTAGTGTAGTAGGTGAGTGAGAGAGAGAGAGAGAGAGAGAGAGAGAGAGAGAGAGAGAGAGAGAGAGAGAGAGAGAGAGAGAGAGGGGATGGGAGAGCGTGAGAGAGGGGTGAAGAGTGGGAGGGTGAAGAGTGGGAGGGGGAGAGGGGAGAGAGGAGAGGGGAGAGGAGAGGGGGATTCCGGCAGATGTGATGTCCAGTTTAACGTCCATCTGAGAGATGGCATGCACATTGATGAATAATCCTGCCTGTGAAACACCGAGATGACAGTTTATCGCTGAGTCGAGATTTGAACCCACGCTAGACAGCTTAGAGCGAGCGTGTGTACTTCTCAGCTATCATACCACGATGTGGTGATACATTGCTTTGTAACAACTGAGAACATTTTTTACTCATTGTAATCATGCAATTTATTTTGTCTTCCTAACTCCGGAGATGTCCCCACGGAGAACCATACCGCAGTATGGCCAATGAAGCTTGAAGAGTGCTTGCCCGAGTGGCTTAACCACTCAAGCAAGCAATTCAACAAAATGTTGATAAGGAATGGCAGGCTTGGCAAGCGATTAGTCATTGCTGATCCATCATTTTAAACACCTCCCAGAGATCTCTGAAATGGCAAACTACGTCCACATTGAACAAATGAACACTTTTTAATAATCGGAACTGCTGCTAAGTTCATTTCTGGAGTTTCATATTTTTTTTAATTTGGCTCAGTTTAAGAGATTCTAGAGGTTACGGCATGTGTGGAAATGAAAAAAGCCACCAACGCGAGCGTCTCCGAGCGTTTATAAGCATTGTGACGTATCCAGCGATTCGTAGATATGATGATCAGGCATTTGATAATACGAGTGAGGAAAGTGAAGAAAAAAAACTTTATCGTTAAGAAACCATTGTAGTCTGTTACAAGTCAAGGCATTGTTGAGCAGGCCAAAAAAATGGCAAATTAAGACCCAGTGAGGGACAGTGGGGTGACCAAGAACGAGCCATTTAAATGAAGGATATAATTAAATAAGGCCGTTAATTATCTTCAAAAAGGGGTGTTCAAATTAACCCAAACACCCAATTTTCATTCATGCACTCCCTTGGAATTCCCTCAGTATGAAAGTAAATTTCAGGCCGCAAGGTTTGATGATGCATTGATGAAACTTCATTGATGTATGTTGCAGGTTTTTAATTTTTATTTTATATTTTATCTCCTACTCATGGGTTCGCCCATTTCTTCAATGGATGAATAAATCGTATTCGGAACAAGCACTCATTACCCCGCTTACATCAGGGAATCAGCACAATTGCCTTCTCGTTTTGAGTGAAACGGCCAGCTTTCCTTTACCATCCATAGCACAGGGTGCTCAAGATGCTGCGCCCCCTGCTGCCACGTCACACGAACACACGGGTTGGTGGTTGTGCCAACTAATCGTGGGTCGAACCTCAACTGGAAACCTTAATGCGACGTTGCTGTTTGGATTAAAATGTTGCGCGTTTGCTGTGTTATCAAGTGGGTTATCAGGTGAGCTATTCTCCTACCACCCCATGGTTTGACCTTTGCGTGTCTGTCCCTGTGTGCATTTGCCCTGAGCTGAGCGAAGAACGCATCTGTGAGATCGGTGTCCCTATCAGTGGGCACAACCTCAGAGACAGCGAAACTGTCCAGCTGTTAATTTTGTACGTCACACATTTGTCGGTAGGGTAACCAATCTTGATAAACAAATTGAGCAGTATTTCAAATCAGGGTTTAAACTGGGCTTTTCAAAGCACCTCCTGTCAGCAATTGATGGTGCACGGCGCCTCCTGCTGACAAGTGAGGGTTTTCAGAGATAAAAGTGAAAAAGCGTTTAGTGACGTCACAATGTACACCTGGTGTCACACTTGGGCTGAAACGCATTCCATAGGCGGTTCTATCCGATTCCCTCCCTACAGACCAAAGTTAGTCACCATCTTATGTCATCCTCCATCTTTACCCGTGACCGTATCTACTCATTAACACTCCCATATTCAAGTTCTCCTACTCACAGATTCCCATGTTCCTCCCCTCACTCTTTACTTTCATCATTCATTCACTTGATTGCGTCGCCGCCTCACTATATATACGTCACAGGATTTCTATCCCATGAGCATCGCCATTGTTTACAAATGAAAATACATCTCAGAAGGAATGGCATCGCAAAAACAGCAGGTGCACTCATTCAGTGAAAGTCAACCAGTGCAGACAGGAAATGCATCGAGGATTCTCCTGATGTACGATGCCATCGACTTCCCTTGGGTGTTGTGGCGCCATAATTGTGAAACAGGTTGGCATGTCCCTGCGACTTCGAGCATGGAAATTCGACCCAATAATTTATGGGACAACTTGGTCCATTGGACCAAATTTTCATTGTTCTTCACAGCCTTGCAGCATACCTGCCTGCTCTTCTGCTTGAGCATTCGCTTGCTTTTCACCAAGCCCAGATGAGCTTGGGCTAGGGCAGGGATTATACGTTCGTTATTATTATTGTCAAATTATACAACTATTATTCTTGCTTTTTAATATTAATAGTGTTAACTAATATATGCTTTGCTATAATGCTATCATTACCCTCGCCGAAGGATGCGGAGAGGGTATTGCATTTGGGTCCGTTTGTTTATCTTTGTCTGTCTGTTTCTTTGTTTGTCCGTCTGTTGGTTTGTCAGCATAGAACTTTAATGTTTTTCTCCGCAACCGCTTGTCAGATTGAGACGAAGTTTTCACCATTTGTGCAAATCCTCATGTAAAATGTTTTCATGGCAATTGTGACATCATAGGTCAGGGTGGCAGCCATATTGGAAAAACAGAAAAACTTTGGATCTCTGTATCTCTGAAACCACACCAAGGAAAACATTGAACCTTGACACATAGCAAGTACTCCTCGTGAGGAATGAACGTTTTTTTGGCATCATAGGTGCTCTCATTATGACGTCATAATTGCATATGTAGAACGCCACATCCAATCAGTATGGAAAATTTTGAGGGTCATCTAGGGATAAAATGGTCCACAACATTTTTTGATTGAGACGAAATTTTGTTTCATCGGTCACGTGATTCGGCAGCCATATTGTTTCTTGTTTTTTTCACCTTCAAAAATCTTATCCAAAATGGCTGAACAGATCGAGGTGAAACTTTATACATAAGACCACCTATTCATGAGGAACAAAAGGTTCACACATATGTCATAGGTCACATGATTTGGCAGCCTTATTGGATTTACCCTAAAACATTAAAAAAAAAAAATCTCCTTCTCCAGAACGGCTGGACAGATCAGAGGAAAATTCACACAAATGTTCCCCAAGGCATGCATGTACATGGTTGTTAAGGAATAATTGACGTCACATGATTTGGCAGCCATAATGGATTTAAGAAAAATATTAAATGTTTTCTCTGAAACTGTTAAATCAATCGACATGAAAGTTCACAATTGTGATCTAGTAGTGATGGGGAATACATGTTTTAAATTTCAACTTGATCGGACACATGGTCTGGCAGTCAGAATTATTCAATCTTTTGATCTGGGTATTATTTTTTTTTGAATAAGGCTCACTTAGCCTTGCCTGGATAAGTTTAAGGGCAGAGGAGTATCAGCTGAAATGTGAATCCAATCTAGGTTCCTCCTGATGACTTCATCTTTGATTTTTGCTTGTTCAGGTTCCTTCTGAATACTCCAATGCAGGACTGTTACTATTTGGTCTTCCATTTGATTTGAATTGAATTTATTTTAATCCCATTATGAATTCAATTGAATAATAAGAATTAAAAAACTCATGGGTCAGGGTCAGGTGTCCAATTAAAGCAGGGTTGCATCAAAACGGGACATCTTGGTACTCAGTCATCAATGCCACAGTTATAAAGTGGCAGTTCTAATTATGTCTCTTATTAATTATGTAACACACCAGTACACAAACACCACACAAACCTACACAAACACCACACAAAATAAATTCTGGAGAGGGTCTGCAATCTTCTGATTGCTCTTTTTCTTAGTTTTGTAATCAGAATGCCATGCCTTGGAAGGACCTTTTAAGTTACTCGATACACCTTAACATGGCGTGTATTTATTTCAATCATGGGAATTCTTCTGGGTTCTTTGTACTTAATTAGCCTAATCAATTCAGGAGATCATGACGGTCATTTCATTGTATCATACTCCACATTAGAAAGCCCCAGTATAACTCCACAAAAAACATGACACACACAAATCATCCATTTCTAGTAGACCAGTGGGCCCGTTGGTCCATTGGACGAAATTTTCATTGGTCTTTAAGGTCTTGTGGCATACCTGCCTTCTATGCTGCTTGAACATTAGTTTTCCTTTCACCAGGTACAGATGTGTTTGGGCCAGGGTGGAGATTATACATTCATTATTATTAATGCCAAATGACATCACTTATTATTGTGGGAAATATTATTGCTATTAATTAATACTAGTATGTGCTCGTACGTGCGTTGCCGTACGTGCAAAAAATAAAAATAAAAAGAAGAAAAGAATTGTGCCGTCAATCGTGACCTCATAACACCGTGTCCTGTCATTGGTTTGGTAAATAAATGGCCATAACTTGGGAACCAACCACTTGTCCGATTAATATCAAACCTTGAAAAGGCACATCCACAGAGCCCCAGCAATATACCTGGCAAGTTTAAATTAGATCGGAGCAGTGGTTGTCGAGAAACAGCGGTCGCAGACACACAGACAGACACACACACAGAGATTGCTGGAATTATAGATAGATATGGTTTGTTACAATGTTATCATTATTTTTGTTATTTATTTTGTTAACAGAATGCCATGCTGTGGAAGAACTCATCCATTTATAAGTCTTAAAGGGTCTACAGGGTTTTCAGGGTATTGTGGGTCTTTTGGGTCCTCTGGATCTTTTGGCTCTTCAGGGTATTTTGTGTCCTCGGGGACTTTTGGGTTCTTAGGGTCTTTTTGGTCATCTGGGTCTTTTCAGTCCTCGGTCCTTGGAGACTTTTGGGTCCTCTGGGTATTTTGGATCTTTGGGGTCTTTTGGGTCCTTGGGGACTTTTGGGGTCTTAATAGGTCGAAAGAGTCTCAGCAGTCTAAAGGGTCAAAAGGTATATTCCAAAAGTAAGTAATTAATGGACTACTTAATTAATGGACACAAAAAGGATCTCACACACACACACACACACACACACACACACACACACACACACACACACACACACACACACACACACACACACACACACACACACACACACACCTCATCCATTTATAGTCGACTCGTGAGCCAGTTGGCCCGATGGACCAAATTTTCATTGGTCTTTACAGCCTTGTTGTATATCCACCCAGCCCTGGATTAACCATTAAGCAAAATAAACATGTGCTTAGGGCCTCAAGGGAAGAGGGGCCCCACAGAGTTTTTTTTTTCCAGTGCCGGATTTACAATGGACCATGGTGCAAATGTTGCTGCTGAACCAGGGCCCACAAAAGGGGGCCCCACAATAAATGAAAAAAAATACATATACAAGACTCGAGGGGGAGCACTCGGTAGAGTGCAAAACCTCCGCCGCCAATACTGCTGGGTCACTCAAGTGAACCTGATATCCTATTCATTCAATTTGACGTCAACAGTGCTCACAGAGTTATAGTTTGCAACTTTCCCTTTTACTTTTAACTTTTACATACTCAATTCATTCATCATAACTAGATTCCTTGAGCAGAAATTGATTTTACGTGGGTATATCCACCTGAAGTTCCAAAATCAGCCGCAATTATAATTTTGGCATGTTTTTTGTTGGAAATCACTTATAACATGTAGAAATGCAAAAAAAAAATCGAAATTTTGTTGAAAAAAAAGTTGCAAAATTTTCTAAGTTTTTTTTCTTTAACAATTTTTTTTTGGTTGGAAATCACTTAAAACATGTAGAAATGCAAAAAAAAAAAAATCAAATATTTTTTCAAAATGGCCAAAACGGATCACACTACTGAACCACGATTGAATAAACTAAACGAGATCGACGCGCATGAAGAAATGCCAAAAAAAAAAATTGACATTTTTTTGAAAAAAAGTTGCAAAATTTTTTATTTCTCTAACAATTTTTTTTTTGGGGGGGGGGTTAGAAATCACTTAAAACATGTAGAAATGCAAAAACAAAAATTCAAATATTTTTTCAAAATGGCCGCCATCGCGGCCATATTGGATTTTGGACCAAGTCCAAAATCTAATGCCATGATCCTTGGGCCATACCTAATCCCCCCACCAAGTTTCGTCGAAATCCGTCGAGGAGTTTTTCCGTAATACTGTTCACAAACAAACAAAAAAACAAACAAACAAACAAACAGACAGGGGTGAAAACAGTAACCTCCGTCCATCTTCGATGGCGGAGGTTAAATATTATTATTTTTTTTTACACCTTTTTTATGCAATGTAATACTGATGCCGTAGCGTTTACTGTAAATAAACCTTACTGCAAGTTTTATTTCATTTCGAAAAATAAAATTTCATTTTATGGTTTAGTATTGTTTTTATTTTGGATTACACATGTATGGGGGTACAATAATCTTTTCAGTGCTTCGGGCCTCCAAAGGTCTGAATCCGGCCCTGTATCCACTTGCTGTTCTGCTTGAGTATGAGCTTGCCTTTCGCCAAGTCCAGATGTGCTTGGGGCCAGCGCTGGTATTATATTGTTGCGGTTCTCGGAACCGCATGCACACAACAGATAGTTGACCCGAGTCAGTTATGCCATTAATATACGTGCAGATAGACCCCTTCCTTTTGTGTAGTGGGAGGACAAGGGAGTGCGTTGCAATGGGCTATTAGTTAGGATTATTAAATCATTTTTCCCTTTTATTAGATCCTCGTGGAGGATCTCTAAGTCTTCATCACGTTGTTGTTCTTGTGGACTTTTTTGTTTCACAGCCTACAGTTTTCATCGAAACTTCCTGAAACTTGGCATATATACATAAAATACTCTGCGCAGACATTAACGATGTCCGATTTTGAAAATTCCTCAGAGAAAAAAAGTTATGACGTCCAAATATCTCCGCTAATGGAAATCGCATAAAAAATATCTCCGAAACTCGGCAAGCTTTTTGAATTCTGTTTGCGGGAATCAAACAGGGCATTAGCAGAGATGAATTACCGCACATATGATACATCACTATGATGTCATATCAATTTTTATGACGTCATTCCTATTTTTTGACATTTTTTGTTTCACAACCCAGAGTTTTCATCGGATCTTCGTGAAACTTGCCATGTATATACAGAAAGCCCACGCGCAGGCAGTAACCATCTCTGATTTTTGAAATTCTTCCTAGAAAAAAAGTTAACGTCATAATATCGCCACGGATGGAAATCGCCGATACCATTATCTCTGAAACTTGTTTGTTTCCCAGCCTACAGTTTTCATCGAAACTTCCTGAAACTTGGGATATATATATACATATTGTTGTGGTTACCAAATTCGCAAACCACCATTCAGGTCCCTTAGGTGAGGTATCTCGGTAAGTACATGTGTAGTTAGGCCCAAACCCGTTGTCTAGTGGGAATACATGTCATTTATGTGTGCTGCGACTCTTCAGGATAGCCGTTTTTCTTTTACTATCTTTAATTTGGACCAACCGCCATTGTTACCACCACCAGTCACAACATCAACCACCAACCACAACGCCGCTTCACCACAACCGCCACGACCTTCACGTCACACCTCGCAACCGTCGCATCGCCACCGTTCTTGCGCCGCTTGTGGGTACCGGTGTTGGACTCGTGCAGGGCGCGCGCCGAACAGCGTGTACAAAATCACGGATTTTGTGCTTCAAAAACGGATCAAAAACGACACACGCCCACTTTTTGCCGTCCAATCGGTGAGCGAGGGGCGAATTGGCCCCGCCCCCAGGGCATTGGAGGGCGATCGATATATGCAAATTTATGGATCAAAAAGCATTCACGCCCACTTTTTCTCGGGCCAATGGGGAGCGAGGTGAAAGGTCGAAGGGAGGGGGTCAAAGATGAGAGGGCGAAGCCACGGGGCTGATATAAGCGACCATGTTCGTCAGTCCAGCCAGTAGTAGAGTCGAGAGGGAACAGAGAGTTAAGACTTCGCGGGCGGTGGAGTTGGCAAGAAGGAGCTGGTCGTCGTGTGCGTTGGAGTCGGAGCAGAGGGGACGGAGCTGTGGAGAGGCGGCGAGGGCAGACGAGGGGGTGCTCGCGTCGTGCAGGGAGCTGCACCCCAGGGAGGCCGACAGCGCGACCTGGCCGAGGTGGAGACGCTCGTCACGGGGCAATAAAAATCCTCTATACCCCGAGCATCAGCAACCCCCTCCTGTTTCCCCCCGAGCTGAGATAGTGCGACCAAGGGGGCCCCTTTCCCACCCCCTACCAGACACTGCCCGCGAGGCCCGCGGAGTTGAGGCACCATCGCCGCTCCGCGTCTCATCACCAGACGGGTAGGCCCGACCCGGTCTCGGCCTCAGGCCCGCCTCATCCTTGAGGGTATTCTTTCCTTGGTTTTGGGTATGTGTTGTCGGCGCCGTCTGTGAAGTAGAATTGTATAAGTGTTGCCGTGTGCTCGGTAGTCGGTATTAGCTCTGCATTGTGTCTTCGCTTTTACATTTGCTTTTTGTGTAAATTGCATTGTGTTTTTTCTATGTGCTTTTGGTGGAATTGAATATGTGCGCTTTCCGTTCGTCGCGAATAAATGTGCTTTGTGTTGAACTGTTTCCCGCTTCGCTTCGTCATTTCCTTCATTGAATCCTCATCTTGCTTCACGTAAAGGGTTGGTAGTGGGCTGAATACGCCCGATAATTAATCGAACCGTCGAGGTCGACGATAACACCGCTCGGTTATCCCGATAGTACCGAACGGGTCGCTTAAGTGGCCCGTGTCCGAAGTCGACCTGCGGCGAGGTGCGATCGCCCGGTCTACCCTCCGCGTGGGTACTTAGGTAGGTCGAATTTGGCGAGCAACCCTATCCCACGCGGGGGCTGATTGGCTCGATCGCGGTGAGACCGAAAGGTCCACCCGTGACTGGTTCCCGGCGTTAGTCCGAGAGGGTCACGACTGGATTGTCCGTCCGGTGGGCGACGTGCCGCGATTCGAGTTACGTGGCCGTCAGCACGCCGGCGGGCGCGAATCCGCAACAATATATATATATATACATATACATACATACATACATACATACATACATACATACATACATACATACATACATATACATATATATATATATATATATATATATATATATATATACATACATACATATATATACATACATATATATATATATACATACATATATATATATATATACATACATATATATATATACATATACATATATATACATATACATATATATATATATATATATACATATATACAGTAGACGGCGTAAGTCGGCAGCGTGTAACTCATCACTTCGCCTAAGTCGGCAGCGTCAAAAATTCCCGAATTTATCTCATGTTAATTCCCTATGAATAAAGGGTCATCCCTCTGTAAGTCGTCATCTCTAAGTCGTCACTTCGTCGAAGTCGTTAGATGTTGTCCGTTCCCACGTAATGGAAACTCAAGTAAATTACCACTCCTAACTCGTCACACGGAACTGCTGCCTCGTGAGAAGCCCGATTTCATGGAATCGTGATGCTCGCTCATTGGTTTACACCGCCAGTGATAGGCTATTTATAACTGCGTACACACGTTGATCGCACTGCAGGCAGGACAATGGCAACTAAGTGCAAGCTTACAACTAAAACCTACCAAGAAAAATACGACATTATCCAGTTTTGCGAGGCAAACCCACTGATGAAGAAAACAGCCATAGCTGAGAAGTTGGACATCAAATGGCAGACATTGAACGATATCTTGAAGAATAAGGGCATGATGTTTGGACAAGTGGAGAAGATCGCGAGGCCGGTGGTAAGTGTGAAACGCGTGAAATGTGTGTCCTTTGAAGATGCCGATGACACGCTCATCATCTGGTTTCGGCAAATGTCGGCTCAGCCAAATATTCAGTTAGACGGTGAAATGTTGCCGCTGAAGGCACGTAAATTCGCTACGGACCTTGGGCATGATGATGCCAAGACCTTGCCGATGCACTGGTTAGACAGATTCAAAGTGAGGTGGGGAATCGGCAAGGTCAAGAAGCGCGGCGAATCAGGCAGCGTGGATTCGGCAGTGGTGCACGACTGGAAGGATGGCAAATTGAAAGACATCTTGGAAAGGTATCAGCCTCGGGACGTGTACAATGCCGATGAGACTGGGCTTTTATGGCAGATGATGCCAGAAAAGTTTCTGGGGTTCGTTGATCAATCCCATCATAGTGATAAGCAGGTGAAGTTGTTGTCTTACAGTTGCTCATTATCTTCACTTTTGATAAACTGATTCATTAATTCCATCTTTGCTTGATCACTTTCCAACTCACCAATGAACGCCCACCTATGCCCCGAGGATTGTGTTTTCCTTTTGGTACAATAGCCGGCTCTCACACATACGTGTCCAGGCTATGCGCAACTTCATCCTTCACCCCACAGTCATCATGAATGTTCGCATACGCGCAAGTCGTCACTTTTTTCTCAGTCCCAATGAAGACGACTTACGCCTAGTCTACTGTATATACATATATATATATATATATATATATATATATATATATATATATATATATATATATACATGCATATACATATACATATATATACATACATATATACATATATATATATAGACATCTTCTTCTTCTTCTTCTTTCGGCTGCTCCCGTTAGGGGTCGCCACAGCGGATCATCCATATGATCCGCATGGTGATTTGGCACATTTTTTACACTGGATGCCCTTCCTGACGCAACCCTGGTCGCCTCTTGCGACACAGGGATATGGTACACCTATTTTTAACCGGGGTATACACCGGCCCAGTACACTGGTACTCATTTCGCCGACCTCAGAAGGATGACAGGCTGAGTCAACCCCCTGGTGTAATAATTCAGTGGCTCAATGGGGCTTGAACTCAGGACCTTTTGGATCCCAAGCCGCTGCCCTAACCACTGCGCCAACACCAGGCATATATATATATATATATATATATATATAGATATATATATATATATATATATATATATATATATATATATATATATATATATACATATATACATATATATGCATATATACACATACATATATATATATATATATACATATATATATATATACACATACATACATATATATATATATATATATATATATATATATAATGTTATTATAATATATAATTATAATATATTATATATATATATATAATTATATATATATATATATATATATAATAATATATATATATATATATATAATTATATATATATATAATATATATTATATATATATATATATATATATATATATATATATATATATATATATATATATATATATATATATATGTATGTATGTATATGTATATATATATATATATATATATATTGTTGCGGATTCGCGCCCGCCGGCGTGCGAGCGGCCACGTAACTCGAGTCGCGGCACGTCGCCCACCGGACGGACAATCCCGTCGTGACCCTCTCGGACCAACGCCGGGAACTAGTCACGGGTGGGCCTTTCGGCCTCACCATGATCGTGCCAATCGGCCCCCCACGTGGGATAGGGTTGCTCGCCAAATTCGACCTACCTAAGTACCCACACGGAGGGTAGACCGGGCGATCGCACCTCGCCGCAGGTCGACTTCGGACACGGGCCACTTTAAACGACCCGTTCCGTACTATCGGGATAATCGAGCGGTGTTATCGTCAACCTCGACGGTTCGATTAATTATTGGGCGTATTTAGCCCACGACCAACCCTTTACGTGAAGTAAGATGGAGATTCAATAAAAGAAAAGACGAAGCGAAACGGGAAAAACAGTTAAACATAAAGCACATTTATTCCGCGGCAAACGGAAAGCACACATATACAATTATACACCAAAAGCAAATGTAAAAGTAGAAGAAACACAACAATTCTGCACAAAAAGCAAATGCAACAATGCAGATCTACTACCGACTACCGAGCACACGGCAACACTTATACAGTTTTACTTCACAGACGGCGCCGACAACACATATACTCAAAGCAAAAGAAAAAGGAAGGGGCCACCCTCAACGATGAGGGGGGGCAGACGGGCCTGGGGCCGAGACCGCGTCGAGCTACCCGTCTGGTGATGAGCCGCAAGATGGCGGCGGCGCCCCGACTCCCCGGGCCTCGCTGGCACTGCCTGGAATGGGGTGGGAACGGGGCCCCCTTCTCACACTATCTCAGCGCGGGGGGAAACAGGAGGGGGTTGTTGATGCTCGGGGAAATGAGGATATCTCGCTGGCTTGGGTCCCGCGACGAGCGACTCCACCGCGACCTCGGTCGCGTTACCGGCCTCCCCTCTCCGCAGCTCCCCGACTCTGACACGAGCGCCGACCTCCACAAAGATTCTTGGCTTTTCCAGCCTCCCCGGACCCCGACAGACACTCTCTCGACTGCCTTCGCCGCCGCCACAACTCTCCAACTCTCCCACTCTCCACTCTTCTCAACTCCGTCCAACTGCTCAACTCTTTCCAACTGCCTCCTCTTCTCAACTCCCTCCAACTGCGATTCAGAAACTCTTTTTCTCTCCCGATTCAGAAACTCCCTCAACAACTGCCTTTTCGGCGAGCGAACGCGGCCCTTTATAGTCCCCGGGGCTTCGCTCCTTCACCTTCGACCCTTCACCTCTGGCTGGCTCCCCATTGGACAGAGGAAAAGTGGGCGTGAATGATTCTTGATCCGATTTCTCGGAAAGGCTGGTGTTTTTGCACCCGCTGCTCGGTGCGCGCCCTGTACGAGTCCAGGATCGGTGCCCACAAGCGGCGCGGGAATGGCGGTGATGCGATGGTTGCGAGAGCAAGATGTGACGGCAAGGGTCGTGGCTGTTGTTGTGAAGCGGCGTTGCGGTTGGTGGTTGTTGTGTGATGGCTGTTGAGACGTGGTTGGTGGTGGTTGTGGTGGTAGTAATGGCGGCTGGTCCAAAATAAAGATAGTAAAAGAAAATCTGCTATCTAAAAGGGTCGCAGCCCGAATGAATGACATTTATTCCCTCTAAACAACGGGTTTGGGCCTAACTACACATATACTTACAGAGATATCTCACCTACGGGACCTGAATGGTGGTTTGCGAATTTCGTCAACCACAACACTACCCCCTCCCCTTTTTACAGACTCGTCCCGAGTCGTCAAATTTTCGTGTGCCATCATGTGTAGTTTTCCCCTAATACATTTTACCTACGGATCCCTGAGTGCGACATTCATGGCATTCGTGTCCCCAAAATAAATAACCTGAGGGCTGAGTAACTACCTAAACAAACCCACTCACATGGACGACTTAAATAAAATTGCCGGCGCTAGGACAGACATGCCGGGGGTGCACTCATATGTACAGTACATCTTACCTTAACTTACAAATTTTACACTAAACCATGGCCCAGGATCAATGAACTCTGCAAAAAGAAAGCAGTTAGCAGGGAGCCAGGCTGCTCGCATGCAGTCTCTGACTCAAACAATGCAGGTGACAGGGAACGTGGCCGGCTGCTCACACGCAGTCCAAGGCCTTCCCTTTTTAAAATGAACCCACTGAACAACAACGGTGCATGGGCTGCACAAACGCAGTCTCCGTGCCAGCTCAAGTGGCACACGCAATGAACACAACGAATGGATGGATGAATGGCTGGACGCAAACACGGTGCACGGGCCGCCACTGCAGGCCCGTGTTGTAGCTGCCAACAGGGCAGTTCTTGCAGCTTGCAAACTGTTGCTTTCTGATCCTGGCGCACATGGCAATGAACAGGGGGGGGGGGGTCAAAGCAAAAATTGAACGGGGCTGGTGAACAGGGGCAGTGGGCATGGCATGACAAAGGTGATCAGGCAAACACCGCCTGCAGAACAAGGCCGCTGCAGGCAAACACAGCAAGCAGATGAACTGGCCGGCACAGGCCTTGCAGAAAACAGCTGCAGACGATCCGGCCGGTACAGGCTTTGCAGCACAGCAGCTGCAGCCGATCCAGCCGGCACAGGCCTTGCAGCAAAACAACAGCTGCCGATGAAGCTGGCCAGCCTTCGCCGTTCAGTGGAGGTTGGTGGAGGGAGTGCGGTGGTGCTGGCCACTCGGAAGGCGGGCTCGGACCTACTCTACGGTCTCCCTCCCAACCTTTCGCCTTTGCCTGTCACTGTCTATACCCACTCCCTTAATTTGTCAAACCCCACTTTAGCCCCAACTTTTTATTTTTTTATTTTTACTTCCCCACTATAAATCGTCCCCTAACCCCCTTTATCGTCCTTGTTCGGCTAACCTATCCTGTCACCTAGCCTACTCCCAACCCCTACGTTCCCTTCCCGGAGGGGAACAAGGGAGAGCGAGCGTCCTGTGTCGAGGCCCAATGAAGCCTCAGAATGGCCTCCCCAGAGTTCAGCGATCTATAACACAAAGTGGGTCCAGCGGCCCACAACGAGAGCGAGGGGATGGATGGTGCGGAGGGGTACACTTCCTATTCTACCCTATCCATTTAACTGTTAAACTACCCCGGGGCTTTCAACAAGCGCCTCTCGCTTAAACTATTGGTTCTATCAACCCAGATTCCCGTCGCCTGTGTTAGTGTCCTTACAATTTCGGGCCTTACCCCCAATTTTCTCTCCGTGCCCTCACACGGTCTCATGGCTGGGACGCGTGGCTCCCTTTGGCAGGCACGACCCTCTGCCAATTCCCCTACGATGGCACCCCCGGGCACTACACTGCCTCCGAGCCTACCAGCTCCCTAAAACCGGAGAGTGCCCCCCATGGCACCTCCCCTGAAACGCACACGTGGCAGGCTGGCTTCCCGGGCCCCTTTCCGAGGGTCACCCGTGCCCATAACACTGCCCACGCGTCTAATGGCGCCCCGGGCCCCCGCACCAAGCAGGCGCACCCGTGTCCACTACGCTATCCCGGCCCCCCATGGGCCCTTGGCCAACCACGGCTGACTAGCCTGGTGCCCGGGGGACCCACTCAGCAATACTCACCTTTCGCAGCCACGCTCCCAGCCCGTCAACAGGGCTCCTGCACCCCTCCAAATGGGTTTCGAGCCTACATTCACACCAACAACAAAACGACCTCCATTTTTCAATTTAACTAACCCCCTAACTCACTCTACACTGACCCCGGGGTCCCTTGGGCGGGAGTCACTCCTCCCCCACTCACTCATCGCACCATGCATTCCCCATTCACTCCACTCACACAGACCCGTTGGCCTCACTCACTCATCATGTACTCACCTCACAACTCTTCAACACATACACCGCTGAACTCCGCCATCCTTCTAACTACCTCCCCTAACTAACTCGTGCTCCCACGTCGTCCCTTAAACTACAGCACGTTCCTTTTAACACTACGTAGCTAAACTACGTCCCCTCTACACATTCAAAGTCTGTCACTGTCCTCAAATGTCTAAAAATCATTTCCCAACCTAAATCTCACTAACAATCCCTCTACCTAATCCATTCCACGGACTCCATGAGGACTTACCCCTGCCCCATGAAGTCGGTCTAACTAAGCTAACCCTTCCCCCTAACTAGTTTCCATCCTGTGCCCTGGTCAAGGGGGTCTTCCACCCCTTGCCCGGGAATCCTGTGCACCCGAAAGTGAGGCTTGCTTTTTCTTTTCTTTTTTTCCACATGCGCAGCACCAGCACGGCAACTCACAGCGCGCGGCAACTTGTTGTGAAGCGGCGTTGCGGTTGGTGGTTGTTGTGTGATGGCTGTTGAGACGTGGTTGGTGGTGGTTGTGGTGGTAGTAATGGCGGCTGGTCCAAAATAAAGATAGTAAAAGAAAAACGGCTATCTAAAAGGGTCGCAGCCCAAATGAATGACATTTATTCCCTCTAAACAACGGGTTTGGGCCTAACTACACATATACTTACAGAGATATCTCACCTACAGGACCTGAATGGTGGTTTGCGAATTTCGTCAACCACAACAATATACATATATATATATATATATATATATATATATATATATATATATATATATATATATATATATATATACATACATATTTACATATATATATATATATATATATATATATATATATATATATATATATATATATATATATATATATATACATATATATATATATATATATATATATATATATATATATATATATATATATATATATATATATATAATACCCTGCGCAGACAGTAACCATCTCCGATTTTGAAAATTCCTCCTCTAAAAAAAGTTATGACGTCAAAATATCTCCGCTAATGGAAATCGCCTAAAAAATTATCTCCGAAACTAGGCAAGCTTTTTGAATTCTGTTTGCGCGAATCGAACAGGGCATTAGCAGAGATGAATTACCACACATATGATACATCACAATGACGTCATTCCTATTTTTTGACATTTTTTGTTTCACAACTCAGTTTTCATCGGATCTTCGTGAAACTTGCCAGGTATATGCAGAAGGCCCACGCGCAGGCAATAACCATCTCCGATTTTGGAAATTCTTCCTTGAAAAAAGTTGACGTCATAATATCGCCGCTAATGGAAATCGCCTATACCATTATCTCCGAAACTAGGCAAGCTGTTTGAATTTTGTTTGCGGGAATCAAGCCCGGCATTAGCACAGATAATTTATCGCAAACCTGATACATCAGAATGACGTCATATTCGTTTTTATGACATCATCATTAAGAGGACGAGGATCTTAGCTCATTCGAGCTTGTTTTATTCCCACCTTTTCTTTTCTGAGGTAAATCTGCCTCACTTGCCCGTCATCTCGCTTACCACAGCATGACAACCCACGGTACCCTCCCCAACGATCACTTCTGAGGTAAAATTGCAACGTGCACTTTGGAGTAGACTGGTGCTTTGAGCTTCCACCATCTACCCGAGGCCAGACATGTGCGGCGTGTCACATACGCTTTCGCACCTAGATGGGCGGGCTATACCGGCGTCTGGCCGAAACCCGGCCCAGGATGGTGGACCACATGAGGGGTCGGGCCAGTCGGAACGCTGACTCAAGCAATGATGTCGGATTCGGCATGGCCCTCCCTCGACCTCCGGGCTATATAAAACACGGAGAAATCCTCCGTGGAGTGGTTGTTGTGTGTGTTCGGTGTGGGTATCTCCACGCGGAGTGTTCCTGCTACTTGACTCCGCCCACGTCTCGCCTCGACGGCCCCCCTTCTGTTCCTCGTCTCCACCAACACGACCTCGCTTCCTGCTTCTCGACCAAGCCTCCTGCCTGGTCCCGCCTACTGCTCCACCCTCGCCTTCTGGACTGCTCCCTTCTCCACTCAAGCTCCTCCTGTTCGGAACACGATCTCCACACGTGCAGCCGTGGCCAAAACAACGCGGCTATTGTCGGGTGCCGCACCACGGAGCATCCCTCCCCCGAAACACCCAGGTACCGAAAACTATAACCTCAACCCCCTCCCTCCCTGGCTGCAAAAGTCCTTTTTTCATTGGGGTTTCTTCTTTTTCTGTGTGTGTGTCTGAGCGTGCTGGTGCCTGTCTGTTAAGTAAGCCTGAAGAAGATCTTTTATTGTTACTGTGAATAATCTCAAATCAAGTCTGCACTGTGTCTGCTTTAGTAAGTTGCTTGTATAATTGTCACATCCCTCCACACCCCTCTCCTCTTTCCCTGTGGTATATACCCAATAAACCTTTGTTGTGCCACATGCTTTTCCTCACTTGCTTGTTAATAAATAATTGTTGCAGAAATGTTCCCAGCTCGCCTTTGTCTTTTCCCTCATTGGTCCAGGATGGTTCGAATCCAGGTTTATCCGGGTCTTTATTGCCAACGGTCCGTTCCTTCTTGCCGGTACGTCCTTGGCAGTGTCGCTCGGCTAAATCCGTTCGGGAAAGGTGATCCGATCCAGTAGTGATCCGGTTCGGACAAGGCGTACCGAGGGCGTGGTTCCCCGGTGGTTAAACCGCATGGTTAATTAGATAACCCCATTCCATAGGCGGGAGGACCCTAGGTCACGCAGTTGAATTATTGGCGTCCACGGTCGGTTAAGCGACCCACCGCGTCACGGATTTATCCGTGAGCGACGGCCTGCAATTCCGGGGAGTCTGGTGAGAATCGACGTAGCTTCCCCCACCGAATGGTCTTCTCACTCGACCCCGCCAGCCCACAACACTATGTTCGTTATTATTTTTGCCATATGATACAACTATTGGTATTATTGTTGAAAATATTATTGGTGTTAATAAATATATGCTTTGTTACAATGTTATTATTGTTTTGGATTATTATTTTCTAATTCGAATGCCATGCCGTGGTAGAAGGACATATTAAGCTGCTTAATATACCTTAACATGGTGTGCGTTAAAAACATGGGAATTCTAACGGATTTTTTTTTAGTTAATTAGCCTAATCAACTCAGGAGGTCATAATGATCATTTTTTCACATTTCACATCAGAACACTCTCGTAGAACTCCACAAAAACACATCACACACACACACACACACACACACACACACACACACACACACACACACACACACACACACACACACACACACACACACACACACACACACACACACACACACACACACACACATACACACCTTATCCATTTACAGTAGAGTCTAAAGGAATCTCCAGGGTCTTGTGGGTCTTTTGGGTCCTCGGGGACTTTTGAGTCTTTTGGCTCCTCTGGGACTTTTGGGCCTTTTGGTCCTCAGGGACTTTGGGGTCATCTGGGACTTTTGGGTCCTCTGGGGTTTTTGGGTCCTCAGGGTATTTTGGGTCTTCTGAGGTTTTTCGGTCCTTGGGGTCTTTTGGGTCCTCAGGGACTTTTGGAGTTTCCGGATGTTTTGGGACTCTCGGGGTTTTTTGGGGTCTCGGCAGTCTTAAGGTACATTTCCAATAGTGTGGATTTCTTGGATAGACGTACGTAATTAATAGACACAAAGTATGACACACACACAAACACACACACACACACACACACACACACACACACACACACACACACACACACACACACACACACACACACACTTATTGTGGATGCTTTGTGCTGTACGTTGATGTAACAAAATCAGAATTATTTATGCTTTGTTTTTCACCTATATTTGGCTTGCTTTAAGCATCGTTTCATGAGCAGCTTTGATTGGCTAACGCACCACACGTGGGCGACGAATGAAACACAAATAACATCCAATATTAGTTTTAAAAATACTGTGAAATAAATTAAGACATTGACAGATTGGACTAGACAAACAATGAAATGAAATTGCTCGTTGAGCAAGGAAATGCAGGAATAACTTTGTCATATCTCCATGATCTCTGAAAAAACAAAAACCTGGAAATCAATTTGGTTCTTATAAGTCGATAGTGCCACTGTTTAATGAGTTATAGCACTTAGTTTGGTCATGATCATAACTTGGAAGTCAATCGGACTTGAAATGGCATTTTTATCGCAATTTGAAAGTTTTGACCCGACCCCCCTGACATGCGACCCCCGACCGCTACGAAGGGTGTTGGTGTGACACCCCAATGAGACATATGGTTGGATGCAGAATTGGAAGATGCACATTTTGGATTTGGTTTGAAGTCAATACGACCATTTTAGTGGACATTATTGCGAAAATAAGAATTTCGGTTTTTCGGTGACTTTGACCTTTGACATAGATTCACCAAAAACGACAAGTATCTAAGTTGGACCATGGCCGACGTCTGTACCCAGTTTGGTCATGATCGCTGAATCGGTGTGGCTGCTACAGAGTAAACAAACACACAAACAAGCCGGTAGGCGACATGGGTGGTCGCTATATAATTGCATACTAGTCACACAGTTTTTGATGGATCGGACAATCTTAAGTCCCGTTGCTAGGCAACGGTGGCGTCCATAGCAATGGTGCTCAAAAGCATACAACTCGATCCTGGTATGAACCTTCCAGTCAAGTTTCATCAAAATTGGTTGACTCCTCTGGCCTCCAGAGCTGTCCATTACATACAAACAGACAGACAAGCCGGTAGGCGACATGGGTGGTCGCTATATAATTGCATACTCGTCATACAGTTTTTGACGGATCGGACTGAAATTTTTTGACAAAGAGGTTGATTATAGTGCGCATAAATGCGCGGAAGCCGATTTTTGATTTTCGGAAAAAATATATATTTAAATATTTTTCGGATTTTTTAAAAAATTTCAAAGTCCCGTTGTTAGGCAACGGTGTCGTCCATAGCAACGGTGCTCAAAATCATACAACTAGATCCTGGTATGAACCTACCAGTCAAGTTTCATTAAAATCGGTTGACTCCTCTGGCCTCCAGAGCTGTCCATTACATACATACAGACAGACGGAAAACCT
Source organism: Eptatretus burgeri (assembly GCF_056783735.1). Taxonomy (NCBI): domain Eukaryota; kingdom Metazoa; phylum Chordata; class Myxini; order Myxiniformes; family Myxinidae; genus Eptatretus; species Eptatretus burgeri. Next base: position 136,377,762 of record NC_140962.1, on the reverse strand, counting down.
GAGAATAAGGGTAGTCTAGCGACAAATAGACAGACAGACACAACCAACCAATATAATTGCCAAAATCCGAAGAATTCCAGCAATTAATAAACAAACAATCTTAACCTTGAAAGCACTACTAATGTATTTATCAAAGGAACGAATTGACAAGTCAATCTGCTTTTTCTTAATCAAACAGGGGATAGCGCGAACGCAGTCCCCCACTACCACAAATTGTACGGTCGACTTTCCCACATTTGGGGAAATCGCAGGGGTCAACCCGCCCGTAGTGCAATGGGTAGGCCTCGCCCTGAGAGAACCGCCTTAATGATCACGGTATCTCTCCCGTCAGGTAAGTATGAGTTGTTCACCACACGGGCTCCCTTTTCTTACCACTAGCACCGCCTTGCTTTGCCGGAACCAATATGATGAGTCTTCTGAATATTTATTTCAATAGTGAACGTTTCAAGAGCTTCATGAGCACATCCTAATCGGAACATTAGGTTCCATAATCCGATTTCGATATTTGGAGAATTTCTCCCTTCGCTGCTGAGGTTTGAGTGAATTATAAATGTTATAGCAATGCGTTGTCTTTCGAGAATTCCTCCGTCACAGGACGTTGAGCATAAATTAGTGACGTCAATACGCCGGATGCTGAGTCGCGATTTTAAAGCTTGCTTGTCACACACACTATTGTCTCTAAAGTCATTCACCGATCACTGTGTTTAGGCTTGAAAAAGGTCAAATCGAGGAGATGAAGATTAAAATGTTTTGAACTTTCCGGTTGCAGCTCCAGCCCCGTGTATGATGTTTAGGAAATGGAAGACGGGGTTTTTGGGCCAGTTCCTAAAATTTAAAAGATTTGGAGGAGGAGCAGACACCACCACTTTCAAAATAGTGGTTTTATTGGTTTTCTGGGGAAAACAAGAAAGAGTAATCAGAGATTGCAGACCCTTGCTAGGATTGGTTTTGCGTGGTGTATTTTGTGTGACAAATAAATGGAAGGATGTACGAAATGAAAGGTCGTTGATTGCAAATGAAAGGTCTAGTTGTAAGTGTGTAAAAGGTCAAAGGTATGCAAAGTTGCAAAAGTCAAATGGTCTGAAGGTCTAAAGGTGGAAAGGTATAAAGGGGTCTAAAGGGTCAAAGGGGTCCAAAGGGTGTAATTTAAGGTCTAAAGGGTCAGAATTGTCTGAAGGGGTCTAAAAGGTCTTAAAACGTCCAAGAAGGGTCAAAAGGTCAAAGGGGTCTACAGGGAACTGAAATTAAAAAGTCTGAAAGGTGCGAAGGTCTAAATGGTACAAAAGAGTCCAAGGGTCTCTGGGGTTCTAAAGGGTCTAAGAGGATCTCTAGTGTCTTTGCGGTCTACAGGGTCTTAGGGTTATAAATGGTCTAAGAGGTCAAAGGGTTCTAAAGGGTGTAATGGGGCCTACAGGGTCTTAGTGTTCTAAGTGGTCTTAAAGGGTGTTTGGTTTCTAAAGGGTATTATAGTTCAAAAGGGTTGAAGGGATCGTAAAGGGTTTTTAGGTTCTAAAGGGTCTTAATGGTCTTAGGATTCTAAAGGGTCTAATGTAATGAATCCACATACGTTCTGTGTGGACAAACAAACAGACCCAAATGCAATACCCTCTCCTCTGGTGAGGGTAAAAAAAAATCCAATAGTTTGATGGAGTACATTTTAACTACAAGATGGGACTTTCGCTCAGATTTGCAGTTATCATCATCGTAATCATGCTGTCGCCACTCCGAAAATGAATGTGTATTGAGTGACCAAGTAACACCATTATATCATCCTGGTGCAACAGGTTGCACTGGAGGAAGCAGTTACCCTCACCAAAGGTGAGAGTATTGCATTTGGGTCTATTTGGCTGTCTGTTACTTGTGAAAACGAAGATTTTTTAAGTATAATGGTTGGTTGCATGCATTATTCTGTTTGTCTGTTTGTTTTTCTTTGCTACCTGCAAAATCGAAGGTTTTTCAAGTATATTGGTCAGTCGATTTTGTTATTATGTTTGTTTGTTTGTCTGTTTGTTTATCACGTACAGGTCACAATTCTAAACTGATCGTCATGAAACTTTACTAAGTTGTAGAGGTAGTCTCTTTCCGGCAGAATTTTTATATATTTTTTGATCTGGAGTCTCTTGTTTTTTCTTTTGAATAGGCTCCCTTGGCTACACCTCGATGGGTTTGAGGGTAGAGGAGTAGCAGCTGAAACCTAAATCCTATCCAGGTTCCTCCTGATGACTTCATTTTTGCTTTTTGCTTGTTTGGGTTCCTTCTGATCTGATTACTCCAATGCAGGACTGTACCGATTTGGTCTTTCCATTTGATTTGATTTGAATTTATTTTAATTCCATTCTCAGGTCAGGTATGGGAGCATGTGCCAGAACAGCGCGTCGCTGCGTCCACTTTCCGCCGGTACTCCAGGGGCCTCCGTCTGGCCATCCCCCAGGCAGATGCCAGGCCCATCCCCATCTCCTTGAGATGATGGTCAACCTGCTGCAACCATGAGGCATGTGGTCGGCCCACTGGCCTCCTCCACTCATGAGACTCCCTCGCTGAGAGAATCTGGTGAGCAGGATCAGTGTCAGGAAAACGAGCCACATGTCCATACAGCCGCAAATGACGCTCACGGACTATGCAGGTAACAAATCTCATCAGAGTCTCTCTCAGCAACCGCTCGTTGGACACAAAATCCGACCAGAGATAGCCAAGGATTCTCCGAAGACACCTGGTACCAAAGGAATTAAGTCTCCGTCTCAGATCCTTGGTCAGAGTCCAAGTCTCGCACCCATAGAGCAAGACTGGAAGTACCAAGGACCTGAAGACTCGGACTTTCGTCCTCCCGCAAAGGTACCGGCAGCGCCACACCCCATGATCTAGTGAATCCATGACTCCCCAGGCCCGACTCAGACGTCTATTGACCTCTGACTCGCAGCCAGCAGAGACATGAATATCACTGCCAAGGTAAGTGAATCTCTCCACGAGCTCAACATCCTCACCACAAACAGACACAGACAGGACAGCAGCATCCAATATGTCATTGAAAGCCTGGATCTTAGTTTTGACCCAAGAAACCCGTAATCCCAGCGGCTCCGACTCCTCATTCAGCACCTCGAGGGCCCCCAAGAGGCTGTCTAAAGTCTCCGCAAAGATGACTGCATCATCAGCAAAATCAAGGTCCGAGATCTTGACATTCCCAAACGATGCACCGCAACTTGATCTCTCTGACATCCTCCCTTAAATCCAGTCCATACAAGTGCTGAAAAGTGTGGGGGCAAGTACACATCCCTGACGAACTCCAGTAACAACTGGAAATAAGTCAGAGATGGTACCACCACACTTCACAGCACTCTCAGTACCGGAGTAGAGTTCAGACATCAGATCGATCATTTTGGTGGCACCCCACGAAGACCAAGAATCCTCCAGAGGACATCCCGATTGACTGAATCGAACGCTTTACAGAGATCAATATAGGCTGCAAGCAGCCCCTGCCGAAACTCTCGTCTGCGTTCAGTGAGGACACGAAGGGCAAGGATACGGTCAATCGTTGACCTCTTTGGTGTAAAGCCTGACTGCTCTGGACGCTGGTGCTCAAGCAGATGGTGGCGAACCCTATCAAGAATTATCCGAGCAAAGACCTTGCCCGGCACTGAGAGCAGCGTCACCCCTCGGTAGTTGTTGCAGTCTTGGCGATCACCCTTCCCTTTCCAGAGAGGGACAACAAGGCCCCTCTTCCAGTCAGTTGGGATGATGCCTGTGTTCCAGGCAGAGCACAAAACTGCATGCAACGACACGAGTGCAGCATTTCCACCAGCCTTAAGAAGTTCGGCATGGATGCCACAGATCCCTGGAGCTTTGCCCCGTTTCAAATGGTTCACCGCAGCCCGTGTTTCCACAAGCGAAGGTGGACCACAGTTGATTCGAGGGTCAGCAACAGGGATTGTAACACCCTTGATGTCCAACTCGACAGCTGGGGGATCAGCCTGGTACAACCGCTCAAAGTAACCAGCCCAGCGGGCCTTCACTTCAGACTCCTCTGTCAAGAGCCTACCACTCTCTGCTCGAACTGCAGTGCTCCGAGGGATGGGCTTGGATGAACGTAATGCGCGAATTCCCCTGTAAGCGGGACGAGAATCACCTGTCCACAGGTGATGCTCTACCCCCTCACAGATTCCTCGCACATAGGCCTCCTTGTCCACCCTCAGTGCACGTACAGTTTTACGCCTCAGCTCCCTGAACAGCTCAGCTCTGCCATTCAGCCTGGCCCTGCGACTCTGGTCAATGGTATCCAGTGTCCCTTGAGAGACAAAATTCTTCTTTGCCCTGCGGTGAGCTCCAAGACATCCACCGGCAACATCAAGGACGGTGGTCTTGAAGGTGCTCCACAACTCTTCAGGACCCCCCAAAGCACCCAGACCCCCCAAGTGTCCACTCAGCCTGTTTGCAAACTCCTCAGCTACTCTCTCATACCTGAGCTTGGCAACATCCAGCCTCGGCCGGGATGGTACCATTCTCCAGGATTTAAGGTGCAGCTTTAGAGTTGCTACAACAAGCCTGTGGTCAGTATTGAGGAACTGAGCACTCCGGTAGACCCTGCAGTTCTGGATCATCCTCCAACGACCGTCAATGAGGACATGGTCAATCTCCTTTGCCTCACCGCCAGCGTTGGAATACCAAGTCCAGCGATGAGCTTGTGGGCGCTGAAACCATGAACCAGCCACCCTAAGTCCATGACTTTTGCAAAGTCAAGGAACTTAGTGCTATTCTGGTTCATAGTTCCTCACCCATGGGGACCAACACACACCTCATAACCATCCCTATCAGTTCCAGTCGATGCATTGAAATCCCCCAAGACTAGAAGTGTATCTCGTCTGGGGCACTGATCAACCACAGACTCGAGTGTGGCGTAGAATGTATCCTTCACGGTGAGATCACTCGCCTCAGTCGGAGCATAAACAGAGACCAGGGAAATGACACCTAAGGAGTGACGAATCCTTAATCTCATAATACGCTCGTTGACCGGTGTTACCTCAATTATCATTGGGGTCAGCTTATTGGACACAGCTACAGCAACTCCTTGGGTATGGTAATCATCAGAGCGACCAGACCAATAGTAGGTGTAACCACCCACCATTATCTCGCCGCAATCCGGTCTCCGAACCTCAGAGAGAGCTGCAATCCCGATGTCGAAACGCTTGAGCTCAGATGATAACAGAGACAGGTGATCATCCTCTCTTAGGGATAGGACATTCCAGGCACCCACCCGAAGGGACCGCCTCAGGTTAACCCAAGGAGACCGCCGTCTGGTGGACGACACCTCAGCACCACTCTGACACACTCTCCCACAATCTGACCCAGGGATGTTACCCCATGGTTTCCCTCCTATCATCAAAGATTGGGGGTCCCGAAGGCTTTGCCCCAATCCCGTCATCCGGTGAGCTGCCCTGCGAAGGGGAGCTGCACAGGAGGTACTCCCACGGAGTGGGTTTTCAGTACTCCCACGGAGTGGGTTCCATTCTAAATTCAATTGAATAATAAAAATTACCTCCGTGTGGGGGTGACGGTCATCTCTATAATGATTTTTTACTATCATAATCGATGAACCGTTGCCAGATATCTCCTAAAATGACAGACGAGATAGGTTTTGAAAATGGCGACTTTCACAACTTTCGTGACCTCGTGACCTTGACCCTGACCTCGAATTCGGGAAAAATATGTCGTTGGGTATCACTCATCGACCTCTACCCACATACCAAATTTCATCAAGATCGGAAGTAAAAAGTTTTCTTTGTACCGGGAGGTGTTTTTGACCATCTTCCAGGTTACGTGGCGGCCAAACGGGACGGAAATTCAAAAATCTGTCCGGTTAGATACAAGATAATATTTTTTTACTATCATAATCAATAAACAGTTGCCGAATATCTTGTAGAATGGCAGACTAGATAGGTTTTGAAAATGGCGATTTTTTATAACTTACGTGACCTCGTCCCTGACCTTGAACCCGGACAAAAGTTTTATCGTTGTGCAACACTCATCGACCTCTACCCACATACTAAGTTTCATCAAGATCGGAAAGAAAAATTGACGGACGGACGGACGGACATTTGGTCCGGCTTTATTAGGTCATCTCGGTAGAGATGCCCTAATTAAACGTCATGGGTCAGGGTGAATGTCCGATCAAAGCGGGACGTCTTGGTACCCGGTCATCACTGCCGGCAGTTATAAAGTGGCAGTTCTCGTGATGTCTGGGGTTATAATTAGGGTTATATTAGGGTTAGGGTTAATTACGTAACACACCAGCACGCAAACACCACACAAAACAAGTCCTGGCAAGGGTCTGCAATCTCCGATTGCTCTTTTTCTTGTTTTAAATGTCATTGGGACTCACCTTTTTTCGTTTAAATACTGAGAGCCATCGAGGGTCGAACCCACAGGGCTTGGCCGCTGGCTAAGTCGCTTCCTCTCCCACTCGCTCTGTTCAGGTCACCGAATCACTGCATGGGTCCCGAATTTACATATGGCACAGGATATAGGATATAGGAGAATTCAGGAAGGTTTGTTTCCGTGCTGTTTTTGCTTTATTAAACTCATTTACATCATTCAATTCGCATCCGGCCCGGGAAATGCGTCTACACAAACGTACATTTCTCCCCTTGACTATTTGCTCATGTTTGTGCAAGGTGTGCCAATTCCTGCGGAACACCCTTTTGTGCTCCGTATGTTCGAATATAAGGTGTAGTGCGTCTCTGCAGAAGAATTTACAGTTTAATTATTTATTCCTTCAATGACAAAGCGGAACTCCTCCGATCCTGCGGTCGAGTTTGTGCAAACCCACGAATAGAAGCCCCACCTCGGAGCAGATATATTTCGACAACGTGATAAATTGTAGGGAGATCTTGAATGTTAATTTTGAGTTGAAGGTCGAAGTCGATTTGAAAATTTTCTCACGAAAACATAGCGCAACGTGGGCCGCAGTGAATCATTCCCTGGGCATAGCAACATGGCGGTGTGTATGGGCAGTGCGGTGGCGACACACAATGTGAATGGTGTGCGCAACGTGAATAACTCTAATACTTCCGGTCTTATGCTGTGAATACTTCAATAGTCAGGCTTTGAAACAAGGTGGCATGGCCTGCTTCACCTAAAGAGCTGAAAGGCACCTCTAACCCTAACAGCTTGGTAGAGGGGGGGGGCATTTGAGAATATGTGACTTACAGTTTAACAGCACACACATTGATGAATCACCCTGCCTATGAAACACCTGGATGACAGCTGGATCAGGATTCAAACTCAGGCGAGACAGCTTAGAGCGAACGTGCATATCTCTCGGCTATCCTGCCGTGATGTTCACGAAACGTTTCATTTCAGCTCACCTGGACTTTAGTCAGGTGAGCTTATGCGATCGAGCAATGTCCCTGTAAATCAAAGATTTTGATGGAACTTGGCCACAAGCTTCATATCTGATGCCTAATGAAGGTGTGTTGACTGCATCAAAATCAGTGCTCATGAAGGGAGCTCATGGGGGTTTAATTTGACCCCCCCAAAATAGGTATTTGCTCTCTTCTTCAAAACTACACACACAATTTCGATGAAACTTGGCCACAACCTTTTTCACCCGTGATGTACCAAAGTGTATCGACCGCATTAAAATCTGCACTCATTCGGAATTCCACGACGGAGAGAGGGGGGGAGGTTGAACCCCCCCAAAATAGGTATTTGCTCTCTTCTTCAAAACTACACACACAATTTCGACGAAATTTAACTACAACCTTCATCACGCATGACTTACCAAAGTATGTCGACTCATGACACATGACGGTACGGATTCGGCCGGCTCGTCTTTTGGACCTGCCTTTCCTCTTCTCCCAGGCTTCAAGCCACAATCAACCAGGATTTGTCAATCAAAATTGTACTTTAAGAGTCCCTTGTATCCACTTCTGCTCGTTTCCAAGCTGGACGATGTCGGTGGATACAATTTGAAACTCGATGTTTTGTGATGATCATCTTCCCGTGATGCCACATGTTCTGAGATAAGACAAATTGTGATTTTATATTTTCGTAAATGGCCAGTTGCTCAGTGGTACTGATTTCATCCAACATAAGAATTCATCCAAAAAATAGGACTGCGTGTCCTGAAGCTCACTTTGATCAGGAGCAACAGTCACTAAAACTGCCTGCAGACCCCCTGAGACCCTGATTTTTGTTTTTTTATGAACAAACTTTGGAACATCACGGGTGATGAAGGTTGTGGTCAAGTTTCATCGAAATTGTTTGTGTAGTTTCTGAGAAGAGAGCAAATACATATTTTGGGGGGGATCAACCTCCCCCCCCCTCACCCCTGTAGACTCCCTGTATGAGCGCACATTTTTATGCGGTCGATAAACTTTGGTACATTGCGGGTGATGAAGGTTGTGCTCGTTTCATCGAAATTGTGTGTGCAGTTTCAGAAAAGAGAATAAATACCTAAAAAAAAAAAACATTGGGGGGGGTGTCAAAAACCCCCTGTAGACCCCCATAATGAGCACAGATTTTGATGGACTCAGATATATCTTCGTTTGGCCTCAGATTTGAAGTTGTGGCCAAGTTTTATCAAAATCACGTGTTTGGTTCAAGCGATAATGACTGAAGTGTTTACAGACTCACTCACTGATGGACACTTCTCGATCGCATAAGCTCACCTGACTGAAGTCCAGGTGAGCTAAAAATGATGTGAATGTTTATACAGTTAGATATCTTTTGAATATTATTCCATAATTGCGTACAATTTGGCTTCAAAATTTCAACACAATCATGGCAAACTCAAATGTGTTTTTTTTTGCCTGTGCCTGTGGCAGGTCTACAAAAGGTTGTTGTTGTTGTTGCTGCTACTGTTGTTGTTGTTGTTGTTGTTGGGTTATTGCTGGGAGTCGATTTTAGCTTATTTGGAATTCATTCCAGATAAGGTATTGTCATCGCGCACCGTCCGTCCGTCTCCTCTTTTGACTTCTCTGGCCAAACCACTGGGCCGATCTGGCTGAAATTTGGAGCAACATTCTTCCTCTGACTTGTAACAACTCTCATTCCAGTCAAGTCACTTAAAGTAGGTCAAAATGGCCGACTTGGTAAATTTCTTCAAAAATCTTCTTCTCCAGACCCACCAGTCAGAATGCTACAAAATTTTGGTAACAACATTAGGTCAGGATAGGGATGTTAAATTGCAGAGGTCATTCCAATCACATGACCGGAAGTGTGTCAAAATGGCCAACTTAGTCAATTCTGGGGAAAATCGCATAAATTCCTTCAAAATTTTATTCTCCAGACCCACCAGTCAGAAAGATACCAAATTTGGGTTCGAACATTAGGACACACCCACGTTGGTCACTTGACTCCACCCACCATGACATCCTGATGAAATGACATGGCCGCCTTCTCGGATTTCTGGTGGGCCGAACAGATTAGGCCTGAAGACCTCTCCTGAGTATATTTTACATGAAATTTTTTACTGCCTCTTACTAAGATATTTTACATGAAATGTTAACCGACTTACTTCTTTCTTTCTTCCCTTTATAAGGACCTTGGAACATGATACTCCTCCATTTCCTCTGTCCTCAGCCAACTCTATCCACTCTCCAAGTATCCTACCTTATCCCTCCTCACACAATCTTTCCATCTCCTCCCATTGCATGAAATATAAATAGATTAGAATCATTCATCAATAAGCGTGCAAATTTAACATAATCTTTAAAAATATCAAATAAACAATTATTGCTGTGTACACAACCTTCTTAATTATTTTGTGATCATGAAAATGGAGGACCAAAGACCCTCGGGTCAGGTTTCAGCATTGGTATATTGATCTTAATATGACCCAAGACAGGCAAAGCCGCAGTGGACTGACGAAGCCTGCGAATTATCACAGATGATAAAAGAGTTTCGGCCGGTCAAAAACTTTCCACAAACTTGAGGAATTCAAGTTTTGAACTTCGAGGAATTGAAACTTGACAAGGCCTTCACCATGACCTTAAAGGTCAAGGTCACCAAACATGGTATCGTTTGATTTACTGGCCCAGCGGTCCTTCACTTTGGACTCCTCTGGCAAGAGCCCACGACCCTCTGCTCTAACTGTAGTACACTGAGGGACGGGCTTGGACAAATGCAATGCACGAATTCCCCTGTAAGCAGGACGAGAATCACTTGACCACAGGTGATGCTCTACCCCCTCACAGTTTCCTCGCACATAGGCCTCCTTGTCCACCCTTAGTGCACGCACAGTTTTACGCCTTAGCTCCCTGAACAGCTCAGCTCTGCCGTTCAGCCTGGACCTGTGACTCTGGGCAATGGGATCCAATGTCCCTTGAGACACAAAATTCTTCTTCGCCCTCCGGTGAATTCCAAGACATCTTCCGGCAACATCAAGGATGGTGGTCTTGAAGGCACTCCACAACTTTTCAGGATTCCCCAAAGCACCCAGACCCCTTACCAAATCTCCACTCAGCTTGTTCGCAAACTCCTCAGCTGCCCTCTCATCCTTGAGCTTGCCAACATCCAGCCTAGGCTGGGATGGTACCATTCTCCTGGATTTAAGCTGAAACTTAAGAGTTGCGACAACAAGCCAGTGGCCAGTATTGAGGAACTGAGCAGTCTGGTAGACCCTGCAGTTCTGGATTATCCTCCAGCAACCATCAACGAGCACATGATCAATCTCCTTTGTCACACTGCCAGTGTTGGAATACCAAGTCCAGCGATGAGCTTGTGGGCACTGAAACCATGAACCAGCCACCTTAAGTCGACGACTTCTTGCAAAGTCAAGGAACATAGTGCTGTTCTGGTTCACAGTTCCAGACCCATGGGGACCAACACATGTCTCCTAACCATCCCTATCAGTTCCAGTCAATGCATTGAAATCCCCCAAGACGAGAAGAGTATCACGCCTGGGGTACTGATCAACCACAGACTCGAGCGTGACATAGAATGCATTCTTCACGGTGAGATCACTCGCCTTAATCGGAGCATATACACCAGGGAAATGACACCGAAGGAGTGACGAATCCTGTCTCATAATACTGTTGTGGTTGACGAAATTCGCAAACCACCATTCAGGTCCCTTAGGTGAGATATCTCTGTAAGTATATGTGTAGTTAGGCCCAAACCCGTTGTTTAGAGGGAATAAATGTCATTCATTCGGGCTGCGACCCCTCGAGATAGCCGTTTTTCTTTTACTATCTTTATTTTGGACCAGCCGCCATTACTACCATCACAACCACCACCAACCACGTCTCAACAGCCATCACACAACAACCACCAACCGCAACGCCGCTTCACAACAACAGCCACGACCCTTGCCATCACATCTCGCTCTCGCAACCATCGCATCACCGTCATTCCCGCGCCGCTTGTGGGCACCGATACTGGACTCATGCAGGGCGCGCACCGAGCAGCGGGTGCAGAAACAAAAGCCTTTCTGAAGAAATCGGATCAAAAACGACTCACGCCCACTTCTGTTCCGTCCTATCAGTGAGCATGGGGCGATTTGGCCCGGCCTCCAGGTGCGTCGGAGTAATATCGCTATATGCAGATTCATGGATCAAAAAGCATTCACGCCCACTTTTCCTCTGTCCAATGGGGAGCCAGCCAGAGGTAAAGGGTCGAAGGTGAAGGAGCGAGGCCCCGGGGGCTATAAAGGGCCGCGTTCGCTCGCCAAGAAGGCAGTTGAGTTGGGAAGAAAGTCAGTGGAGTTGAGTTGGGAAGTCAGTGAAGAGAAGAGTCGGAGAAAGCAGTTGGACGGAGCTGTGGAGAGTTGGAGAGGTGGCGGCGGCGAAGGCAGTCGAGGGGGCGCTCGTGTCAGAGTCGGGGAGCTGCGGAGAGGGGAGGCCGATAACGCGACCGAGGTCGCGGTGGAGACGCTCGTCGCGGGACCCGAACCAGCGAGATATCCTCATCCCCCCGAGCATCAACAACCCCCTCCTGTTTCCCCCCGCGCTGAGATAGTACGAGAAGGGGGCCCCGTTCCCACCCCATTCCAGACACTGTCCGCGAGGCCCGCGGAGTCGGGGCGCCACCGCCATTTTGCGGCTCATCACCAGACGGGTAGGCTCGACGCGGTCTCGGCCCCAGGCCCGTCTGCCCCCCTCATCGTGGAGGGTGGTCCCTTTTTCTTTTGCTTGGAGTATATGTGTTGTCGGCGCCGTCTGTGAAGTAAAACTGTATAAGTGTTGCCGTGTGCTCGGTAGTCGGTGGTAGATCTGCATTGTGTTTTGCTTTTACATTTGCTTTTTGTGCATTATTGTGTGTTTCTTCTCCTTTTACATTTGCTTTTGGTGTATAATTGTATATGTGTGCCATCGCGAAATAAATGTGCTCTATGTTGAACTGTTTCTCCCATTTCGCTTCGTCTTTTCTCTAATTGAATCTCCATCTTACTTCACGTAAAGGGTTGGTCGTGGGCTAAAACGCCCGATAATTAATCGAACCGTCCAGGTTGACGATAACACCGCTCGGTTATCCCGATAGTACGGAACGGGTCGCTTAAAGTGGCCCGTGTCCGAAGTCGACCTGCGGCGAGGTGCGATCGCCCGGTGTACCCTCCGTGTGGGTACTTAGGTAGGTCGAATTTGGCGAGCAACCCTATCCCACGCGGGGGGCCGATTGGCATGATTGTGGTGAGGCCGAAAGGCCCACCCGTGACTCGTTCCCGGCGTTAGTCCGAGAGGGTCACGACGGGATTGTCCGTCCGGTGGGCGACGTGCCGCGATTCGAGTTACGTGGCCGTTCGCACGCCGGCGGGCGCGAATCCGCAACACTGGTGTCAGGTCGTGCGATATAAACTCATCGCCCTCCTCGCGGCACTGGTATCGGAGAACGGGAAAACGGGCTCTCCTGTCTCCAGCTAAATTCACGGGAATCAGTCCAGGGGTGAGAGGAGCGACCCCCGATTCCCTCCAAATTACGAGCGAGTTAAATTAACCCTTTACGAGAAATAAGATGGCGTCTCAAGGCGAGCGGGAGCCGGGGGTATTAGAAATGGATGTAGAATGTGTAGAATCCATGGTCCAGGATGAAAACCCCGAGCAGGAAATGTTGGTTGTGCAGGAACACGAACTCGCCCAACTGAACCCAGAGCCCGAAATAGGTGCGGCGGCGGCCGCGGTGTATGACACCTCCCCCCCCCCCCTCCCCCCAAACCCCCCGACCCTTTCCGGAACGGCTCACCCAAGCGCACCCGACATGGCCCAGCTATGCGCCATGCTGGCGGCAATGACAGCGAGGATGGATGCGAATACACAACAAATGAACGAAAAAATGGATGCGAATACACAGCAAATGAACGAAGTGAAAACGAAAATGGATGCGAATACACAGCAAATGAACGAAATGGAAACAAACATGAAGGAAGAAATGAAAGAGCTGCGGGGTGAGACGCGGAACATGGGCCGAAGCCTGCAGGCGGGCATGAAGGCAGTAACCGGGGAGCTTAAAATGGCGACTCCACGTGTGGGAGCGAACGAGCTGGGAGGGAGTGCAACGGCTGTCGGGCCCGCGGTGGAGGCGGGTGAAAAAATAATTCGGGGGACGTGTTGGGCGAGGGTCGTGACGGAAAAAGTGACGGTAACCGAGAGGGACAAACTAATTGGGGTGACGGAGACGTGCACGAGGGAGATAACAAGGGAAGAGGCGGAAATAATAGTTGAGACAAGGGAGGTAAAGGGTGAAGAGGTGACTGAGTTGGCAGAGACACGGGAGATGGGAACGATAGAGGGAAGACTGCACGATGAAGACGGGGTAAGTGACGCACACACACACACACAAAGGTAGGGGAGGATAATGGGGGTGAGCTCGCGGACTGGGTAGAGACCCGGTGCGAGCAGCTGGATGGCCTCCTCCAGGAACGAGGGGAGGGAGTATGTCCCCTTGAGGCGAGTCACGACCAGGTGGGTTCGGTCGTGCTTTGCGAGGTCGAGGGGAGGAGTGCTGTGGACAGGTGCACGGAGAGCTTGGGGGGTATAGAGGCCCCGGAGACCCTTGTGGGGACACAAATCCCCAGTGTGGTTGTCCCTGTGTGTGTGGTGCAAGGTGTGAGTGTGACCCCGTGTGTGAGTGGTGTGGTGGCGACTGTGCCGGAGTACGTGCTTCCCAGCACGCCGTGTGTAAAAGGGGCACCGCAAGTGGAAGAGGCCGTGTGTGTGAGTGAAACGGCCAGTATGAGTGAGGCACCGCGGGCGAGTGCCCCCGCGTGTGTGAGTGGTATGGCACGAGTGAGTGAAAGGCCGCGAGTGAGTGGAGCCACGTGTGCGAGGGAGGTGGTATGCGTTTGAGAGACAGCGTGTGCAAGGTCCCTGTGTGTAAGGGAGATGTCGGTCGGCATGTGTGAACATGCAGCCGCGTCTCCCGGTGTGAGTTTAATGGTGAGGTGTGTTAGCGTCGTAACACGCGGGAGTGCGTGTGTTGAATGGCGACGACGACGGCGACAGAAGAAAGAAAGCCGAGTAGCGGCTGTAGTTGTTTCGGGGACCGTGCCGGGTTCACCCAGCAGCGAGCACGAGGTCCGTGCTGTGCAACGCACGAGGCCCCCACGTGCTCGCTTGCGAGAGTGAAGTCCTGGTCCGGAAACGCACGCGGTGGATTTGCCGATCCCGCGGACGGACAAAGCTTAGGCAGGTAAACGGATTTGGACCGGACGGGTTCTCCACGCGATCGTGTGTGTTAAGCTCCAACGGGCAAAGCACGTGTTCGCGTGGGGAACCCCTCGAGACGTGGGGCTTGTGTTTTTTTTATGCGCACGGTGACGTCATGGCTGCACGCGGGGTTGGAATCCGGCAGGAGGGGTATCCCTGCCGGATGGTACCGTCCAAGGAGGGACAAGGTACACATGCAGCTGCATGACGTCACGGGCAGGTGCAAAGTGCGTGAGCTGCGAGTTGCCGCGCTGGTGCTGCGCATGAAAAAAAAAAGAAAAAAAAAGCAAGCCTCACTTTCGGGTGCACAGGATTCCTGGGCAAGGGGTGGAAGACCCCCTTACCCAGGGCACAGGATGGAAACTAGTTAGGGGGAAGGGTTAGTTTAGTTAGACCGACTTCATGAGGTAGGGGTAAGTCCTCATGGAGTCCGTGGAATGGATGAGTTAGAGGGATTGTCGGAGATTTAGGTTGGGAAATTGATTAATGGGATTATTTAGGACAGTGACAGACTTGTGAGTGTGTAGAGGGGACATAGTTTAGCTACGTAGTGTTAAAAGGAACGTGCTACTAGTTTAAGAGACGACGTGGGAGCACGAGTTAGTTAGGGGAGGTAGTTAGAAGGATGGCAGAGTTCAGCGGTGTGTGTGTGTGTGTTGAAGAGTTGTGAGGTGAGTACATGATGAGTGAGTGAGGCCAGCGGGTCTGTGTGAATGAAGCGAATGGGGAATGCATGGTGCGATGAGTGATCGGGGAGAGGAGTGACTCCCGCCCAAGGGACCCCGGGGTCAGTGTAGAGTGAGTTAGGGGGTTAGTCAAATTTACAAAATGGAGGTCGTTTTGTTGTTGGTGGGGAAGTAGGCTCGAAACCTGTTTGGAGGGGTGCAGGAGCCCTGTTGACGGGCTGGGAGCGTGGCTGCGAAAGGTGAGTATCGCTGAGTGGGTACCCCGGGCACCAGGCTAGTCGGCCGTAGTAGGCCATGGGCCCATGGGGGGCCGGGATAGCGTAGTGGGCACGGGTGCGCCTGCTTGGTGCGGGGGCCCGGGGCGCCATTAGCCGCGTGGGCAATGTTGTGGGCACGGGTGACCCTCGGAAAGGGGCCCGGGAAGCCAGCCTGCCACGTGTGCGTTTCAGGGGAGGTGCCATGGGGGGCACTCCCCGGTGTTAGGGAGCTGGTAGGCTCGGAGGCAGTGTAGTGCCCGGGGGTGCCATCGTCGGAGAATCGGCAGAGGGTCGTGCCTGCCAAAGGGAGCCACGTGTCCCAGCCATGAGACCGTGTGAGGGCACGGAGAGAAAATTGGGGGGCGAGGCCCGAAATTGTGAGGACACCAACACAGGCGACGGGAATCTGGGTTGTTAGAACCAATAGTTTAAGCGAGAGGCGCTTGTTGAAAGCCCCGGGGTAGTTTAACAGTTAAATGGATAGGGTAGATTAGGAGATGTACCCCTCCGCACCATCCATCCCCTCGCTCGCGTTGTGGGCCGCTGGACCCACTTTGTGTTATAGATCGCTGAACTCTGGGGAGGCCATCCTGAGGCTTCGTTGGGCCTCAACACAGGACGCTAGCTCTCCCTTGTTCCCCTCTGGGAAGGGAACGTAGGGGTTGGGAGTAGGCTAGGTGACAGGATAGGTTAGCCGAACAAGGACAGTACAGGGGGTTAGGGGACGATTTATAGTGGGGAAGTAAAAATAAAAAAATAAGTTGGGGCTAAATTGGGGTTTGACAAATTAAGGGAGTGGGTATAGACAGTTACAGGCAAAGGCGATAGGTTGGGAGGGAGACCGTATGATAGGTCCGAGCCCGCCTTCCGAGTGGCCAGCACCACCGCACTCCCTCCACCAACCTCCACTGAACGGCAAAGGCTGGCCAGCTTCATTTGCTGGCTGCGTTGCTGCAAGGCAAAGGCCGGCCCACTCCTTCGGCAGCTGTTGTTTTGCTGCAAGGCCTGTGCCGGTCGGATTGTCTGCAGCTGCTGTGCTTCAAGGCCTGTGCCGGCCAGTTCATCTGCCGGCTGTGTTTGCCTGCAGCGGCCTTCTTCTGCAGGCTGTGTTTGCCTGCTGCCTTTGCCATGCCATGCCCACTGCCCCTGTTCACCAGCCCCGTTCAATTTTTGCTTTGCCCCCCCCCCCCTGTTCATTTCCATGTGCACCAGGATCAGAAAGCAACAGTTTGCAAGCTGCGAGAACTGCCCTGTTGGCAGCTACAACACGGGCCTGCAGTGGCGGCCCGTGCACCATGTTTGTGTCCATCCATCCATCCGTTGTGTTCATTGCGTGTGCCACTTGAGCTGGCATGGAGACTGCGTTTGTGCAGCCCATGCACCATTGTGGTTCACTGCGTTCAGTTAAAAAGGGAAGGCCTTGGACTGCGAGTGAGCAGCCGGCCACGTTCCCCATCACCTGCATTGTTTGAGCCAGAGACTGCATGCGAGCAGCCTGGCTCCCTGCTGACTGCTTTCTTTTTGCAGAGTTCATTGATCCTGGGCCATGGTTTAGTGTAAAATTTGTAAGTTAAGGTTAAGATGTACTGTACATATGAGTGCGCCCCCGGCATGTCTGTCTTAGCGCCGGCAATTTTATTTAAGTCGTCCGTGTGAGTGGGTTTGTTTAGGTAGTTACTCAGCCCTCAGGTTATTTATTTTGGGGACACGAATACCATGAATGTCGCACTCAGGGATCCGTCGGTAAAATGTACTCGGGGAAAACTACACATGATGGCACACGAAAATTTGACGAATCGGGACGAGTCTGTAAAAAGGGGAGGGGGTAGTGTTGTGGTTGACGAAATTCGCAAACCACCATTCAGTTCCCTTAGGTGAGATATCTCTGTAAGTATATGTGTAGTTCGGCCCAAACCCGTTGTTTAGAGGGAATAAATGTCATTCATTCGGGCTGCGACCCCTCTAGATCGCCGTTTTTCTTTTACTATCTTTATTTTGGACCAGCCGCCATTACTACCATCACAACCACCACCAACCATGTCTCAACAGCCATCACACAACAACCACCAACCGCAGCGCCGCTTCACAACAACAGCCACGACCCTTGCCGTCACATCTCGCTCTCGCAACCATCGCATCACCGTCATTCCCGCGCCGCTTGTGGGCACCGATACTGGACTCGTGCAGGGCGCGCACCGAGCAGCGGGTGCAGAAACACCAGCCTTTCCGAAGAAATCGGATCAAAAACGACTCACGCCCACTTCTGTTCCGTCCTATCAGTGAGCATGGGGCGATTTGGCCCCGCCTCCAGGTGCGTCGGAGTAATATCGCTATATGCAGATTCATGGATCAAAAAGCATTCACGCCCACTTTTCCTCTGTCCAATGGGGAGCCAGCCAGAGGTAAAGGGTCGAAGGTGAAGGAGCGAGGCCCCGGGGGCTATAAAGGGCCGCGTTCGCTCGCCAAGAAGGCAGTTGAGTTGGGAAGAAAGTCAGTAGAGTTGAGTTGGGAAGTCAGTGAAGAGAAGAGTCGGAGAAAGCAGTTGGACGGCGCTGTGGAGAGTTGGAGAGGTGGCGGCGGCGAAGGCAGTCGAGGGGGCGCTCGTGTCAGAGTCGGGGAGCTGCGGAGAGGGGAGGCCGATAACGCGACCGAGGTCGCGGTGGAGACGCTCGTCGCGGGACCCGAACCAGCGAGATATCCTCATCCCCCCGAGCATCAACAACCCCCTCCTGTTTCCCCCCGCGCTGAGATAGTGCGAGAAGGGGGCCCCGTTCCCACCCCATTCCAGACACTGTCCGCGAGGCCCGCGGAGTCGGGGCGCCACCGCCATTTTGCGGCTCATCACCAGACGGGTAGGCTCGACGCGGTCTCGGCCCCAG
The DNA here is from genome assembly GCF_056783735.1 of Eptatretus burgeri. NCBI lineage: Eukaryota > Metazoa > Chordata > Myxini > Myxiniformes > Myxinidae > Eptatretus > Eptatretus burgeri. The sequence continues at coordinate 136,359,307 of NC_140962.1, read as the reverse complement.
GCCCGTCTGCCCCCCTCATCGTGGAGGGTGGTCCCTTTTTCTTTTGCTTGGAGTATATGTGTTGTCGGCGCCGTCTGTGAAGTAAAACTGTATAAGTGTTGCCGTGTGCTCGGTAGTCGGTGGTAGATCTGCATTGTGTTTTGCTTTTACATTTGCTTTTTGTGCATTATTGTGTGTTTCTTCTTCTTTTACATTTGCTTTTGGTGTATAATTGTATATGTGTGCCATCGCGAAATAAATGTGCTCTATGTTGAACTGTTTCTCCCGTTTCGCTTCGTCTTTTCTCCAATTGAATCTCCATCTTACTTCACGTAAAGGGTTGGTCGTGGGCTAAAACGTCCGATAATTAATCGAACCGTCGAGGTTGACGATAACACCGCTCGGTTATCCCGATAGTACGGAACGGGTCGCTTAAAGTGGCCCGTGTCCGAAGTCGACCTGCGGCGAGGTGCGATCGCCCGGTGTACCCTCCGTGTGGGTACTTAGGTAGGTCGAATTTGGCGAGCAACCCTATCCCACGCGGGGGGCCGATTGGCACGATCGTGGTGAGGCCGAAAGGCCCACCCGTGACTCGTTCCCGGCGTTAGTCCGAGAGGGTCACGACGGGATTGTCCGTCCGGTGGGCGACGTGCCGCGATTCGAGTTACGTGGCCGTTCGCACGCAGGCGGGCGCGAATCCGCAACACTGGTGTCAGGTCGTGCGATATAAACTCATCGCCCTCCTCGCGGCACTGGTATCGGAGAACGGGAAAACGGGCTCTCCTGTCTCCAGCTAAATTCACGGGAATCGGTCCAGGGGTGAGAGGAGCGACCCCCGATTCCCTCCAAATTACGAGCGAGTTAAATTAACCCTTTACGAGAAATAAGATGGCGTCTCAAGGCGAGCGGGAGCCGGGGGTATTAGAAATGGATGTAGAATGTGTAGAATCCATGGTCCAGGATGAAAACCCCGAGCAGGAAATGTTGGTTGTGCAGGAACACGAACTCGCCCAACTGAACCCAGAGCCCGAAATAGGTGCGGCGGCGGCCGCGGTGTATGACACCTCCCCTCCCCCTCTCCACCAAAACCCCCCGATCCTTGCCGAAACGGCTCACCCAAGCGCACCCGACATGGCCCAGCTATGCGCCATGCTGGCGGCAATGACAGCGAGGATGGATGCGAATACACAACAAATGAACGAAAAAAGGATGCGAATACACAGCAAATGAACGAAGTGAAAACGAAAATGGATGCGAATACACAGCAAATGAACGAAATGGAAACAAACATGAAGGAAGAAATGAAAGAGCTGCGGGGTGAGACGCGGAACATGGGCCGAAGCCTGCAGGCGGGCATGAAGGCAGTAACCGGGGAGCTTAAAATGGCGACTCCACGTGTGGGAGTGAACGAGCTGGGAGGGAGTGCAACGGCTGTCGGGCCCGCGGTGGAGGCGGGTGAAAAAATAATTCGGGGGACGTGTTGGGCGAGGGTCGTGACGGAAAAAGTGACGGTAACCGAGAGGGACAAACTAATTGGGGTGACGGAGACGTGCACGAGGGAGATAACAAGGGAAGAGACGGAAATAATAGTTGAGACAAGGGAGGTAAAGGGTGAAGAGGTGACTGAGTTGGCAGAGACACGGGAGATGGGAACGATAGAGGGAAGACTGTACGATGAAGACGGGGTAAGTGACGCGCACACACACACACACACACAGAGGTAGGGGAGGATAATGGGGGTGAGCTCGCGGACTGGGTCGAGACCCGGTGCGAGCAGCTGGATGGCCTCCTCCAGGAACGAGGGGAGGGAGTATGTCCCCTTGAGGCGAGTCACGACCAGGTGGGTTCGGTCGTGCTTTGCGAGGTCGAGGGGAGGAGTGCTGTGGACAGGTGCACGGAGAGCTTGGGGGGTATAGAGGCCCCGGAGACCCTTGTGGGGACACAAATCCCCAGTGTGGTTGTCCCTGTGTGTGTGGTGCAAGGTGTGAGTGCGACCCCGTGTGTGAGTGGTGTGGTGGCGACTGTGCCGGAGTACGTGCTTCCCAGCACGCCGTGTGTAAAAGGGGCACCGCAAGTGGAAGAGGCCGTGTGTGTGAGTGAAACGGCCAGTATGAGTCAGGCACCGCGGGCGAGTGCCCCCGCGTGTGTGAGTGGTATGGCACGAGTGAGTGAAAGGCCGCGAGTGAGTGGAGCCACGTGTGCGAGGGAGGTGGTATGCGTTAGAGAGACAGCGTGTGCAAGGTCGCTGTGTGTAAGGGAGATGTCGGTCGGCATGTGTGAACATGCAGCCGCGTCTCCCGGTGTGAGTTTAATGGTGAGGTGTGTTAGCGTCGTAACACGCGGGAGTGCGTGTGTTGAATGGCGACGACGACGGCGACAGAAGAAAGAAAGCCGAGTAGCGGCTGGAGTTGTTTCGGGGACCGTGCCGGGTTCACCCAGCAGCGAGCACGAGGTCCGTGCTGTGCAACGCACGAGGCCCCCACGTGCTCGCTTGCGAGAGTGAAGTCCTGGTCCGGAAACGCACGCGGTGGATTTGCCGATCCCGCGGACGGACAAAGCTTAGGCAGGTAAACGGATTTGGACCGGACGGGTTCTCCACGCGATCGTGTGTGTTAAGCTCCAACGGGCAAAGCACATGTGTTCGCGTGGGGAACCCCTCGAGACGTGGGGCTTGTGTTTTTTTATGCGCACGGTGACGTCATGGCTGCACGCGGGGTTGGAATCCGGCAGGAGGGGTATCCCTGCCGGATGGTACCGTCCAAGGAGGGACAAGGTACACATGCAGCTGCATGACGTCACGGGCAGGTACAAAGTGCGCGAGCTGCGAGTTGCCGCGCTGGTGCTGCGCATGAAAAAAAAATGAAAAAAAAAAAGCAAGCCTCACTTTCGGGTGCACAGGATTCCTGGGCAAGGGGTGGAAGACCCCCTTACCCAGGGCACAGGATGGAAACTAGTTAGGGGGAAGGGTTAGTTTAGTTAGATCGACTTCATGGGGTAGGGGTAAGTCCTCATGGAGTCCGTGGAATGGATGAGTTAGAGGGATTGTCAGAGATTTAGGTTGGGAAATTGATTAATGGGATTATTTAGGACAGTGACAGACTTGTGAGTGTGTAGAGGGGACGTAGTTTAGCTACGTAGTGTTAAAAGGAACGTGCTACTAGTTTAAGGGACGACGTGGGAGCACGAGTTTGTTCGGGGAGGTAGTTAGAAGGATGGCAGAGTTCAGCGGTGTGTGTGTGTGTTGAAGAGTTGTGAGGTGAGTACATGATGAGTGAGTGAGGCCAGCGGGTCTGTGTGAATGAAGCGAATGGGGAATGCATGGTGCGATGAGTGATTGGGGGGAGGAGTGACTCCCGCCCAAGGGACCCCGGGGTCAGTGTAGAGTGAGTTAGGGGGTTAGTCAAATTTACAAAATGGAGGTCGTTTTGTTGTTGGTGGGGAAGTAGGCTCGAAACCTGTTTGGAGGGGTGCAGGAGCCCTGTTGACGGGCTGGGAGCGTGGCTGCGAAAGGTGAGTATCGCTGAGTGGGTACCCCGGGCACCAGGCTAGTCGGCCGTAGTAGGCCATGGGCCCATGGGGGGCCGGGATAGCGTAGTGGGCACGGGTGCGCCTGCTTGGTGCGGGGGCCCGGGGCGCCATTAGCCGCGTGGGCAATGTTGTGGGCACGGGTGACCCTCGGAAAGGGGCCCGGGAAGCCAGCCTGCCACGTGTGCGTTTCAGGGGAGGTGCCATGGGGGGCACTCCCCGGTGTTAGGGAGCTGGTAGGCTCGGAGGCAGTGTAGTGCCCGGGGGTGCCATCGTCGGAGAATCGGCAGAGGGTCGTGCCTGCCAAAGGGAGCCACGTGTCCCAGCCATGAGACCGTGTGAGGGCACGGAGAGAAAATTGGGGGGCGAGGCCCGAAATTGTGAGGACACCAACACAGGCGACGGGAATCTGGGTTGTTAGAACCAATAGTTTAAGCGAGAGGCGCTTGTTGAAAGCCCCGGGGTAGTTTAACAGTTAAATGGTTAGGGTAGATTAGGAGATGTACCCCTCCGCACCATCCATCCCCTCGCTCGCGTTGTGGGCCGCTGGACCCACTTTGTGTTATAGATCGCTGAACTCTGGGGAGGCCATCCTGAGGCTTCGTTGGGCCTCAACACAGGACGCTAGCTCTCCCTTGTTCCCCTCCGGGAAGGGAACGTAGGGGTTGGGAGTAGGCGAGGTGACAGGATAGGTTAGCCGAACAAGGACAGTACAGGGGGTTAGGGGACGATTTATAGTGGGGTAGTAAAAATAAAAAAATAAGTTGGGGCTAAATTGGGGTTTGACAAATTAAGGGAGTGGGTATAGACAGTGACAGGCAAAGGCGATAGGTTGGGAGGGAGACCGTAGGGTAGGTCCGAGCCCGCCTTCCGAGTGGCCAGCACCACCGCACTCCCTCCACCAACCTCCACTGAACGGCAAAGGCTGGCCAGCTTCATCTGCTGGCTGCGTTGCTGCAAGGCAAAGGCCGGCCCACTCCTTCGGCAGCTGTTGTTTTGCTGCAAGGCCTGTGCCGGTCGGATTGTCTGCAGCTGCTGTGCTTCAAGGCCTGTGCCGGCCAGTTCATCTGCCGGCTGTGTTTGCCTGCAGCGGCCTTCTTCTGCAGGCTGTGTTTGCCTGCTGCCTTTGCCATGCCATGCCCACTGCCCCTGTTCACCAGCCCCGTTCAATTTTTGCTTTGCCCCCCCCCCCCCTGTTCATTTCCATGTGCGCCAGGATCAGAAAGCAACTGTTTGCAAGCTGCGAGAACTGCCCTGTTGGCAGCTACAACACGGGCCTGCAGTGGCGGCCCGTGCACCATGTTTGTGTCCATTCATCCATCCGTTGTGTTCATTGCGTGTGCCACTTGAGCTGGCACGGAGACTGCGTTTGTGCAGCCCATGCACCATTGTGGTTCACTGGGTTCAGTTAAAAAGGGAAGGCCTTGGACTGCGAGTGAGCAGCCGGCCACGTTCCCCATCACCTGCATTGTTTGAGCCAGAGACTGCATGCGAGCAGCCTGGCTCCCTGCTAACTGCTTTCTTTTTGCAGAGTTCATTGATCCTGGGCCATGGTTTAGTGTAAAATTTGTAAGTTAAGGTTAAGATGTACTGTACATACGAGTGCGCCCCCGGCATGTCTGTCTTAGCGCCGGCAATTTTATTTAAGTCGTCCGTGTGAGTGGGTTTGTTTAGGTAGTTACTCAGCCCTCAGGTTATTTATTTTGGGGACACGAATACCATGAATGTCGCACTCAGGGATCCGTCGGTAAAATGTACTCGGGGAAAACTACACATGATGGCACACGAAAATTTGACGACTCGGGACGAGTCTGTAAAAAGGGGAGGGGGTAGTGTTGTGGTTGACGAAATTCGCAAACCACCATTCAGGTCCCTGAGGTGAGATATCTCTGTAAGTATATGTGTAGTTAGGCCCAAACCCGTTGTTTAGAGGGAATAAATGTCATTCATTCGGGCTGCGACCCCTCTAGATCGCCGTTTTTCTTTTACTATCTTTATTTTGGACCAGCCGCCATTACTACCATCACAACCACCACCAACCATGTCTCAACAGCCATCACACAACAACCACCAACCGCAACGCCGCTTCACAACAACAGCCACGACCCTTGCCGTCACATCTCGCTCTCGCAACCATCGCATCACCGTCATTCCCGCGCCGCTTGTGGGCACCGATACTGGACTCGTGCAGGGCGCGCACCGAGCAGCGGGTGCAGAAACACCAGCCTTTCCGAAGAAATCGGATCAAAAACGACTCACGCCCACTTCTGTTCCGTCCTATCAGTGAGCATGGGGCGATTTGGCCCCGCCTCCAGGTGTGTCGGAGTAATATCACTATATGCAGATTCATGGATCAAAAAGCATTCACGCCCACTTTTCCTCTGTCCAATGGGGAGCCAGCCAGAGGTAAAGGGTCGAAGGTGAAGGAGCGAGGCCCCGGGGGCTATAAAGGGCCGCGTTCGCTCGCCAAGAAGGCAGTTTTGTTGGGAAGAAAGTCAGTAGAGTTGAGTTGGGAAGTCAGTGAAGAGAAGAGTCGGAGAAAGCAGTTGGACGGAGCTGTGGAGAGTTGGAGAGGTGGCGGCGGCGAAGGCAGTCGAGGGGGCGCTCGTGTCAGAATCGGGGAGCTGCGGAGAGGGGAGGCCGATAACGCGACCGAGGTCGCGGTGGAGACGCTCGTCGCGGGACCCGAACCAACGAGATATCCTCATCCCCCCGAGCATCAACAACCCCCTCCTGTTTCCCCCCGCGCTGAGATAGTGCGAGAAGGGGGCCCCGTTCCCACCCCATTCCAGACACTGTCCGCGAGGCCCGCGGAGTCGGGGCACCACCGCCATTTTGCGGCTCATCACCAGACGGGTAGGCTCGACGCGGTCTCGGCCCCAGGCCCGTCTGCCCCCCTCATCGTGGAGGGTGGTCCCTTTTTCTTTTGCTTGGAGTATATGTGTTGTCGGCGCCGTCTGTGAAGTAAAACTGTATAAGTGTTGCCGTGTGCTCGGTAGTCGGTGGTGGATCTGCATTGTGTTTTGCTTTTACATTTGCTTTTTGTGCATTATTGTGTGTTTCTTCTTCTTTTACATTTGCTTTTGGTGTATAATTGTTTCTGTGTGCTTTCCGTTCATCGCGAATAAATGTGCTTTATGTTGAACTGTTTCCCGCTTCGCTTCGTCATTTCTCTCATTGAATCCTCATCTTGCTTCACGTAAAGGGTTGGTCGTGGGCTAAAACGCCCGATAATTAATCGAACCGTCCAGGTTGACGATAACACCGCTCGGTTATCCCGATAGTACGGAACGGTTCGCTTAAAGTGGCCCGTGTCCGAAGTCGACCTGCGGCGAGGTGCGATCGCCCGGTCTACCCTCCGTGTGGGTACTTAGGTAGGTCGAATTTGGCGAGCAACCCTATCCCACGCGGGGGGCCGATTGGCACGATCGTGGTGAGGCCGAAAGGCCCACCCGTGACTAGTTCCCGGCGTTAGTCCGAGAGGGTCACGACGGGATTGTCCGTCCGGTGGGCGACGTGCCGCGATTCGAGTTACGTGGCCGTTCGCACGCCGGCGGGCGCGAATCCGCAACAATACGTTTGTTGACCATTGTTACCTCAATTATCATTGGAGTCAGCTTATTGGACACTGTGCTACAGCAACTCCTTGGGCATGATAACCATCATTGCGACCAGACCAATTGTTGATGTAACCACCCGCCATGATATTGCCGCAATCTGGTGTCCGAATCTCAGAGAGTGCTACAATACCGATTTCCAAACGCTTGAGCTCAGATGATAACACAGGTGATCATCCTCTCTTAGGGATAGGACATTCCAGGCACACACCCGAAGGGACCACCTCAGGTTAACCCAAGGAGACCGCAGTCTGCTGGATGACACCTCAGCACCACTTCGACAAACTCTCCTGCAATCTGACCCAGGAATGTGAACCCGTGGTTTCCCTCCTATCATCAAAGATTGGGGGTCCTGAAGGCTTTGCCCCAATCCTGTCAACAGGTGAGCTGCCCTGCGAAGGGAAGCTGCACAGGAGGTACTCCCTCCCACAAAGTGGGTTTTCAGATTTTTTTTTCATGCTTTTGAAATGTTTTGCGGAACGAAGGGTTTTTACAGTGGCCGGAGTGCAAATCCTGCCACCAACCTTCTCATAAAAAGTAACCCAACTGCAAGAGGACGTCCGCAGACACAGTTGGTCATGGGATATGAATGGCCGTTGGCTCACAAGGAGCTCTTCCGCCCTTTGACAGGTTTAGTTTTTAATCCTGCTGGGTGTCCATATCATACACCCTCCTCACCAAGAAAGTTGGTGGGGGAGACGGTATAGTCGCCGACAACCCGACCATGGAGCAGGTTAGTACAGGTTTACATGATACCTGTGGCAAGTTACAGATCTAATCTGACCTGACTTGCCTCTGTGAGAGGAAAAACCACAATATTATTTTTTTCCAAACAAGCAAATGCAAAGCGATAGAAACTAACAGAGGGAAGTTGCCATCACAAAGATCCCATAGTTCCCTCATCATATTATCCAATGACGTCACATTTACCGAAAGGAATTGCATGGGTTCGTTCATTTGAATTTGGCAGAGGTTAGACTCGTTTTGAAGAAAGAAGCATCAATGGTATTTATTTTTTCAAACAGATTATATCCGATAAGACAGCGATCAAAAATTTGGTCTATCAACGCGAGGGTCTCATAAAATATCATGACAAAACAAAACTTAACCAACCCCAAACAAAATTAATCTTTCTTTCATTTCAAGATCAGGGGATAGCGCGAACGCAGTCCCCCACTACCACAAATTGTACGGTCGAGTTTCCCACATTTGGGGAAATCGCAAGGGTCAACCCGCCCGAAGTGCAATGGGTAGGCCTCGCCCTGAGAGTACCGCCTTAATGATCACGGTATCTCTCCCGTCAGGTAAGTATGAGTTCCTTATCCCACTGGCTCCCTTTTCCTAGTACGAGCACCGCCTGGCTTTAGCGGAACCGATTCACTCCGTCTCCTGAATATCCAATTAAATGTGACATTTTACACGAGTTTTATCAACACATCCTAATCGGAGTATTACCTTCGATATTCTCATTTAGATATTTGGAGAGTTTCTTTTGTTCTCCTGAGGTTTTGAACCAATTACAAATGCTCTGGCGATGATGCGATTCATGCAAGGGTTTCCGCACTTGCGTGACGCAGACATACATTAATGACGTCATTACGCCGGATATGAATCACGATTTACAAGTTCGCTTTTTATCTTATCACAAGAGTATCGTTGAAGTCGTTCCATCCATGCCTGTGTGTAAACTCGAAAGCAAATTAAATCGATAAATTTATATAAAAATAGTGTGGTAATTTAAATCGATAATCGGGAGGGGGAGTGAGGAAGGAGGAAGGAGCGAGGCGGGTTGCGGAAAGGGAAGGCAGCGTGAGGAAAGGGCAAGGGAAGGCAGCATGAGAGGGGGGCAAGGGATGGCAGCATGAGAGGGGGGCAAGGGATGGCAGCATGAGAGGGGGGCAAGGGAAGGCAGCATGAGAGGGGGGCAATGGATGGCAGCATGAGAGGGGGGCAAGGGAAGGCAGCATGAGAGGGGGCAAGGGGTGGCAGCATGAGAGGGGGGCAAGGGGTGGCAGCATGAGAGGGGGGCAAGGGAAGGCAGCATGAGAGGGGGGCAAGGGAAGGCAGCATGAGAGGGGGGCAAGGGATGGCAGCATGAGAGGGGGGCAAGGGATGGCAGCATGAGAGGGGGCAAGGGATGGCAGCATGAGAGGGGGCAAGGGAAGGCAGCATGAGAGGGGGGCAAGGGATGGCAGCATGAGAGGGGGGCAAGGGATGGCAGCATGAGAGGGGGCAAGGGATGGCAGCATGAGAGGGGGGCAAGGGAAGGCAGCATGAGAGGGGGGCAAGGGATGGCAGCATGAGAGGGGGGCAAGGGATGGCAGCATGAGAGGGGGGCAAGGGAAGGCAGCATGAGAGGGGGGCAAGGGTGGCAGCATGAAAGGGGGGCAAGGGATGGCAGCATGAGAGGGGGGCAAGGGATGGCAGCATGAGAGGGGGGCAAGGGATGGCAGCATGAGAGGGGGGCAAGGGATGGCAGCATGAGAGGAGGGCAAGGGATGGCAGCATGAGAGGAGGGCAAGGGATGGCAGCATGAGAGGAGGGCAAGGGATGGCAGCATGAGAGGGGGGCAAGGGATGGCAGCATGAGAGGGGGGCAAGGGTTGTCAGCATGAGAGGTGGGCAAGGGATGGCAGCATGGGAGGGGGCAAGGGATGGCAGCATGAGAGGGGGCAAGGATGGCAGCATGAGAGGGGGGCAAGGGATGGCAGCATGAGAGGGGGGCAAGGGATGGCAGCATGAGAGGGGGGCAAGGGATGGCAGCATGAGAGGGGGGCAAGGGATGGCAGCATGAGAGGGGGCAAGGGATGGCAGCATGAGAGGGGGGCAAGGGATGGCAGCATGAGAGGAGGGCAAGGGATGGCAGCATGAGAGGAGGGCAAGGGATGGCAGCATGAGAGGAGGGCAAGGGATGGCAGCATGAGAGGGGGGCAGGGGATGGCAGCATGAGAGGGGGGCAAGGGATGGCAGCATGAGAGGAGGGCAAGGGATGGCAGCATGGGAGGGGGGCAAGGGATGGCAGCATGAGAGGGGGGCAAGGATGGCAGCATGAGAGGGGGCAAGGGATGGCAGCATGAGAGGGGGGCAAGGGATGGCAGCATGAGAGGGGGGCAAGGGATGGCAACATGAGAGGTTGATGTTACACATCTCACATGTTGTTACATGTGTTACACAACATGTGTTACATATCTACATGTGTGTTAGCTGTTACACATCTACATTGCATGTGTTACACATCTACATTACATGTGTTACACATCTCACATTATGTTACACAACACACATGTTGATGGTTGATGCTAACAGCTCGATGTTACACAACATCGTGATATAATCACCATCCAGATACGTTCGGAGAGAGAGAGAGAGAGAGAGAGAGAGAGAGAGAGAGAGAGAGAGAGAGAGAGAGAGAGAGAGAGAGAGACAGAGAGAGACAGAGAGAGAGAGAGAGAGAGAGAGAGAGAGAGAGAGAGAGAGAGAGAGAGAGAGAGAGAGAGAGAGAGAGAGAGAGAGAGAGAGAGAGAGAGAGAGAGAGAGAGAGAGAGAGAGAGAGAGAGAGAGAGAGAGAGAGAGAGAGAGAGAGAGAGAGGCAAGGGATGGCAACATGAGAGGAGGGCAAGGGATGGCAGCATGAGAGGAGGGCAAGGGATGGCAACATGAGAGGAGGGCAAGGGATGGCAGCATGAGAGGAGGGCAAGGGATGGCAGCATGAGAGGAGGGCAAGGGATGGCAGCATGAGAGGGGGGCAAGGGATGGCAGCATAAGAGGAGGGCAAGGGAGGGCAGCATGAGAGGAAGGCAAGGGATGGCAGCATGAGAGGGGGGCAAGGGATGGCAGCATGAAAGGGGGGCAAGGGATGGCAGCATGAGAGGAGGGCAAGGGAAGGCAGCATGAGAGGAGGGCAAGGGATGGCAGCATGAGAGGAGGGCAAGGGATGGCAGCATGAGCGGAGGGCAAGGGAAGGCAGTATGAGGGGAGGGCAAGGGATGAAAGTATGAGGAGAGGGAAAGAGAAGGCAGTATGAGAGGAGGGCACTTGAGGGTGAGGAAGTGAGAAAGGGGGGGGCGAGGAGGAGTGCAGAAAGGGAAGACAGCGTCAGGCAAGGGCAAGGAAGGCAACATGAGAGGAGGACAAGGGATGGCAGCATGAGAGGAGGGCAAGGGATGGCAACATGAGGGGAGGGCAAGGGAAGGCAGTATGAGGGGAGGGAAAGAGAAGGCAGTATGAGAGGAGGGCACTTGAGGGTGGGGAAGTGAGAAGGGGGGGAGCGAGGAGGAGTGTGGAAAGGGAAGGCAGTGTGAGGCGAGGGAGGGCAAGGAAGGCAGCGTGAGGCAAGGGCAAGGAAGGCAGCATGAGAGGGGGGGCAAGGGAATGCAGCATGAGAGAGGCAATGGAAGACAGCATGAGAAAAGGGCGAGGGAAGGCAGCATGGGGGAGAGAACTTGAGGGTGGGGGAGTGAGGAAAGAAGGGGAGCAAGGAGGAGTGCGGAAAGGGAAGGCAGCATGAGGAAAGGGCAAGGAAAGGGTCAATGAGGGGAGGGCAAGGGAAGGCAGTGTGAGGAGAATGTCTGTCTGGAAATAACTACCGTCCAGACACAAATGGTGATAACCACCATCCGGATATGTGCGGAGATAACCACCGTTCGGAGATAACCACCATCCGGGTATAATCACCATCCAGATACGTTCGGAGACAAAAATAGAGAGAGAGAGAGAGAGAGAGAGAGAGAGAGAGAGAGAGAGAGAGAGAGAGAGAGAGAGAGAGAGAGAGAGAGAGAGAGAGAGAGAGAGAGAGAGAGAGAGAGAGAGAGAGAGAGAGAGAGAGAGAGAGAGAGAGAGAAAGAAAGAGAGAGAAAGAGCGAAAGAGAGAAAGAGAGAGAAAGAGCGAAAGAGAGAAAGAGAGAAAGAGAGAAAGAGAGAGCGAGAGCATGCCTTTTGTATACTTTTATATAAAAGTATCAAAACACACCAGAAAAAGCACACTCCATCAAAACAAATCCAAAAAGTTTTTCCAGCAAAAATAAATTCAACAAAAGCAATACAAACAAGGATGTATGTTCATGTCAACCACACCACAAAATGATACACATATGCAAAAAGTAAGTGCAAGTACTTTACACTTTTACAAACCGGATTCCATCACGAAAAGAAGCTCTAAACCTCATCAGTGTACCACAATGTCCAAGCTCAAAAGATAAGCCTGCTCCATTTTTACTCGTGCCAAAACCATACCTTTAAAGCACAAAAGCACATTTACATTTTTCCCTTCAATTTTGCTTTCCTGGTTTTATAAATTGTCAGTTTAACAATACCCAACAGAAAAGACAACCAGAGAGTTGGTGTCAAAGCCACCCAATGCTCGCCTGTTTATACATTTATCGTTTTGAAAAGACGTCTAATAATATTTTTTTTATAAAGCATTGCAGTGAAGTCTAATCCAAATAATTTTAAAGCAATATATTTTTGTACCTGCCTGCCACATCCACCAGATTAAACTTTTTTAATAAGCTGTGACAAAGGCCTTGCACTGGGTGGATGAGGCTCACAAGTGTTCCGATCAAGTTGTGGGTTGAGGGTGTAGTTGTAGTCACCCCCCCCCCGCCCCCGACACAACAACATGGCCAAGTCAATGGTGCTTCCAAACTCTGCCAACTTATACAGAAAGGCACCTCTTTCAGAGTTAGCACTATGACAGTAAACATAAGTCATGGAAATCTTTAGGTTACCACTGACAAAATGCACAGACAGTCAGTAACCTTGACAGATTTCTTTACAAGTTATCTCCGAAGGCTGGAGTCGAGGATGCAACACTATTGCCACACCAGCCTTGGCCTCAACAAGCGCACCAGAGAAAAAATGACAACCTTTAAAGATTCTATGCCACTCATCCTCAGAAGACTGATTTGCATGCGTCTTCTGTAGCATCAGCACATCAATTTTTTTCATTTCGAAAGAGCTGAAACACCCGAAGGCGACGAACACAACTGCGGCCTTCATTGATGTTTAGGGATGCTACTTTCATCTCCATTCTGTCAGTTATTGTTGAAGCATTCCTTAACCTTTGGAATTGGGGATCTGACATGTTAACCTGAAAAGGTTCACGAATCATACTCCTTGCAGTTGTAATGAAATTGTGTAGATTCGGGAAGTAATCATTGATTTTTACATGTCTTTTCCTGAATGTATCATCCAGGAATTTTATTACATTTTCTTGAGATACTAAGGTTATGTCGTTTCCCCCCCCCTCATCCTCTTGAGAGCATAAAACACTGAAATGTGGGGTAGAAGAGGTTTCGTCTGATTCAAGTGCTTCAACTATGCCCTCCGCTATTACTTGTGGAACACTTACTTTTGATTCAAGAGATCCCATGGGAACAGAAAGTTTGCAGATCCTCCGAATTGCTTTGTCCAGGTCCTTCCCCATCACATCCCTTTCATCATCATCTGTGAGGGAAGGGTTAACATTTAGCTCACAGGGATTTTCCCTTTTATCTATTACCCATCACTGTCAGACAGAGCTGTTAACTCGTCTGAACAAGTTTGGCTCTCAGGACAAACACTTAAGACATCCTGAGACACTTCACTATTTTCTGTCATGCTCAGAGTCGGCAAGTGAAGCAAGCGAAGCTTTCACACCCACACATAACTCCGGTACCACCAAGAGGTTTCCGATGTGGGACGTACGTTGGAGGTCCCATGATCCTGACACGATCTGAACCTTATTCTGCTCTTTAGCATCAAAATTTGTCCGTTTTTCCTGGTATCCATAATGGATACCTCCATGTCGTCTATACTGTCCTGTACAATGGATGGAAAAAGAGAGGATTCAACCACTTTCACTTCCTCCTTTGGTGGGGGAGGATTAATTACATCACGATCAAACACCCTCTCCCATACGCCGGTCGAGGTGGGCGAGTCTAATGCGTTGCACACCTCAGCCAGTGGGGGGCTAGGCTCCTGATTCACCTTCTCCCCATAGTACAGTGGCTAAATCCAGAATCTTTCAGTTTTTGCAAAAAGCATGAAACTTTGCACAGGGATACTACTACCCCAAGTGATCTTAAAAAAAAAAATGGACCCCAAAAATCCGTGCCCCCGAGTAGCCGCCATCTTGACTTTAAATATGGCTGCCATTTTAATTTGACTTTTTGTTATAACTTCAAAATTAAGCCAGATCCAAAAGTTATTTTAAGGTCTAACCCTACATTTTCAGGATCAAGGAACTCATTTAAGTAATTTCCATGCAAACCTGATGTCGGCCATTTTGAAATTCAAGATGGCGGCCACCAAATCGGAAAATATCGAATATCTCTGTTGTTAATCATGATAGAAACATAATTCAAACAGCAATTCCAATGTTTTCAGTGTCAATCAACCAGATGGCATCTTTTTCAAGGGCATCAGATGCATCAAATACCATGCTGTAAGAGGCATATCTGATTATGTCATACTTGATTCCAATATGGGTATGAAAGTGAAAAAGGTCAATATTCCATATTTCAGTTTAATGCAAACAACTCCTGAATGTATCAATCATTTCTGACGATACCTAGATCATTTTAGGAACAAACCTCGACACCTGGTCAAGGATGCCAGAGATTAATTAAATGAACACCTATAGGTGCCCCCTTGTGGCAGAAAAATCACAACCGTGCCAACAATATAGGTTTTTCTGGTTTCTCATTGTCACTGACGACACAGTTACTTTAATTTTCCTGTGAATACAGTTATACTTCATAACAAGTGCCACCACATCTGCACAGGGCAGTGCAAACTGGCTTTATTGTGGAATTTGTTCTATAACATTTGCAGTTCCCTCTGCAGGACTTAGTACACTTGCATGCAATAAGCTCGAGGCAAGCTTTCTCGGCAATCGGTAGAACTGTCCACTTAGGCCTGAAATTGTCCTTATCGGTCTCCCAGCCCCAGTCAGACGGACTGGGAACTGTTGGAAGCTGTTCAAGGCATTGTCCCCAGATATGTCCGGCATGATATACCGATCTCCTTGTGTGCTCCTCGAGGGCTGCCTTTGTAGGCGGAATGTTATCAAGGGTCCTTGACATTCTGGAAAACAATGTCATTCTTGCAGTGTTCACATTAACATCATCACTGGTATGACAGTACAGGAGCACAACAAAGCATTCAAGTTTTTCCATGATATTCTCCGGTAGAATTGGTGACACTGGTGATGACAAGAATGCAAAACACTCAGTGATCTCTGGCCACACACACCAGGTATTCCACGCAGACTTCTTGCCATTATTTGCAACGGAGGATGTAGTGTCACATCCTGAGAAAGCATGAAAAAAGGGCAAACCATTGGCCATTTCAGGGCCAATTGCTGTTGCTATCTCATGCACGGGAATGTATCGGAATTCCTTTCCTGTTCCAAACGCTATCCATAGTTTTTCAAGGTTTTCCGTGTTCTGAAAATGAACCACAGCCAAAACAACAACGTCCGTGTCAACAGTCCTGACAATCACATCTTTAAAACCAGAATTCAGGGCATCTTTCACATGGAGTAGAATCCCAGTGTCAGCCTCCTCATGTGAGCAAGGCTGTAGTCCATCCAAGTTGTGGTTCATATTGGAGCTAACAACTGACTCATGAACAGTGGATATGATAACCCTGTTGCCAGTGTCCTTTGACACACTCTCAGCGCCTAGGAACTGGAAGAGTTCATCCCTGTTGTCATCATTGCGAAGGAAGTTTTTTCCAATTGCCTGGCAGCTTCACATTTGGAGACACACGTCTACGAGCCACTGTCCCTCTATTTTCTCTTGCTGTAAGCTTCAAAGTGTTTCTCCGATAAACATCCCAAACAATATCGACTCAAAGAGACCTATCTAGCTCTGAAACTGCATATGGTACAAATACCTCCCTGGCATATTCCCCAAAGGTCCTGGATTCTCCAACTGGCAGAAAGTGCACCACCACAGCACCATCAAGTATTCTTACTTCAGCAGTTGGGGTATTCAAGTAGGCTGATTTTCCGCGAGATTCAAGACATCTGAGATCAGATTTCTTTCCTTGCCTAAGTTTCCCTGCTATAGATAATGATGGTGGAAATTTCTGATTCTCATGCTTGAAAAATTCCTCTAGATTTCCTTCTCTTGACTGGCTACCTATGTCCAATCTAGCAAACAACTAGAGGGGGAGCACTCGGCAGAGTGCAAAACTTCCGCCGCCAATACTGCTAGGTCACTCAAGTGAACCTGATATCCTATTCATTCAATTTGACGTCAACAGTGCTCACAGAGTTATAGTTTGCAACTTTCCCTTTTAACTTTTACATACTCAATTCATTCGTCATAACTCGATTCCTTGAGACAGAAATTGATTTTACGTGCGTATATCCACCTGAAGTTCCAAAATCAGCCGCAATTATAATTTTGGCATGTTTTTTTGTTGGAAATCACTTATAACATGTAGAAATGCAAAAAAATGAAATCGAAATTTTGTTGAAAAATAAGTTGCAAAAAATTGTTTTTTTCTCTAACAATTTTTTTTGGGGGGGGGGGGGTTGGAAATCACTTAAAACATGTAGAAATGCTAAAAAAAATTCAAATATTTTTCAAAATGGCCGCCAGAGCGGCCATATTGGATTTTGGACCAAGTCCAAAATCTAATGCCATGATCCTTGGGCCATACCTAATCCCCCCACCAAGTTTCGTCGAAATCCGTCGAGGAGTTTTTCCGTAATACTGTTCACAAACAAACAAACAAACAAATAAACCAGTCACCCGCAGGGTGACCCGTATCTTGCCAAAAGGTGACCACGTGTGACTTCTTTAAGGTCACACTGAGGTGAACAGAGCTGCTATCCACCAGGAGCGACTCCTTGAGGAATATCTGCCTACGAGAGATTCCAATGAGAATCGTTCTACAGAGTAACCATGAAAAATATGTTTGCTCATAACGTCACCAAATGACGTCATAATGTCTCAAGCTTGACATATCTAGAAAGCACTCATCGAGGTGTTCAATTTGAGGTATTACACGATATGGTACCTAAGATTTCAAAATTTGACCTTGGGGTCAAAAACTTTCGACCTCCAGCGCTAACCATGAAGGTCAAGGCCGATCGCCACCAAAAATTAATCAGCTGAGCGCCAGACCATGAACTATATTCCCATGAAGTTTGAAGACTATCCGATCAAAATTACTCAAAAAAATAAGGGTTTCGTCTACTCCCTGATTTGCGACAAAGTGACCTTGAAAATTTTATGTGCTGAAAGGGACCTCTATAGGACTCTGATATGCGAAGTTACAAAAATTTCCAATGATAACTGTGCTCTGCAGAGTGATCGATACGTGATTACAGACCAAAAAAAAACAAAAAAAAACCAATGTCACCCCCAGGGTGACCAGTATCTTGCCAAAATGTGAACATGAGTGACATTTATTCGATTAAAGTTACTCAAAAAATAAGGGTTTCGTCGACCTTGATGCTTGACCATTTTGTGACCTTGACCTTTATATTTTCGTACGGTTAATGGTATCTCTCCAGGACCGTTGTACATGAAATATCAAGAGATTTTGATGAGAAATGAGGAAATAAAATAATCATGAAAAATCCGTTTTTTCGTCATGACATCATCAAATGAAGTCATAGCGTCAAACTTTTGACAGATCTGGAAAGCACTTATCAAGCACTTTGAAATGAGATATTACTCGATATGGTATCTAAGATTTCAAAATTTGACCTTGGGGTCAAAAACTTTCGACCTCCAGCGCTAACCATGAAGGTCAAGGCCGATCGCCAGCAAAAATTAATCAGCTGAGCGCCACACCATGAACTATATTCCCATGAAGTTTGAAGACGATACGATCAAAATTACTAAAAAAATAAGGGTTTCGTCGACTCCCCTGATTTGCGACAAAGTGACCTTGACCTTTGACCTTGAAAATTTTATGCGCTGAAAGGGACCTCTATAGGACTCTGATATGCGAAGTTACAAAATTTTCCAATGATAACTGTGCTCTGCAGAGTGATCGATACGTGATTACAGACAAAAAAAAAAAAAAAAAAAAAAAAACTACAAGCTGACTAACATATCTTGCAAAAACTTCGTTTTGGCAAGATAACAAACTAGAACGGGCACTCAGTAGAGCGCATACCTTCGCCAACGCTACATTCCCCCCCCCCCCCAGAAACCGTTAATTTTGAGGGTATTTAATCCCATACCACATCTGCCATCTCATATGTATTATGATAGCTTAAAAACATTAAATTTCCTGCTGTTTGACACCGATTCACATACATTGTACAATTTCTGTATGAACTCCTTGACCTTTTTGGGTGTCGGTGTCAAGTCAATCTGATGACAACTGGTCACATTATAAGAAATTATTTTCTGGCATTTTAGGGGCATTTAGCACACACGAGTTTCTGTTTTTCTAAATAAGTTATTTATTGTGAACAAACAAACATTCATTTTCAGAAAGTATGTCATCTGAAAGTACTAATTCAGCTGTGTGTATGATATGTAGAGCGTATGACATGAGCTAGTTGCACGATAGGGGTTGAAGTACTATCGATAAATAGAACTATAAGTTGTGAAATACGCCTCTCCTGGTGCCAAAATCCCATTGGTTTGCATGGAGAGAACTATGTTTTTGCCTGCTAATCAGTTTTTATTACCTGCATCCTTACAACTGTAAAATGTGCACATTTTATTTTTTAATATCTTCAAATTGCACCAGCAGCCGAAAGCATCATGGCACATAAGAATGACACATTTGAAGCACACATCAGGTGATTGTGCTTTTTTTAGAATACTTGACATAAGCTAGTTGTGGTTGCGCAATCCAAAAGTAATACGTCAGCTGGCTCATAATTTATAAAAAGGAACCTTTTTTCGTTTAGTGTGTGTACGTGCCACTAAGTTATGCACATTTTGTAAGTTCAGTGACACCCCCCCCCCCCCCCAATGCTTTAAACTCACCAATAAAGTCACTGTCAAATATTACACATTACAGGATAGGGAATTGAATTCTAAACATTTTGAATCTACTTACATGCAAATTGTATAAGAATTGACCGCATTATGATATAGGTCGTTGACCCCCCTGACCTTTGACCCAAACCGCGAACAAAGGTAATGACGTCATTGTGTCATATCATATATCACAAGATCGGGCATTGAATTCACAACATTTTGGCATTGGTTGCATGCAAATTGGATTAAAAAAAAACAACAAAAAAAAAACAACCGCACTAAGGCAAAATGACGATTTTGACCTTTTCATGACCTCGACCTTGACCTTTGTACTCTTAATTTTGTAATTGGTATTAGAGTGTGGGGAACAGAACAGTCAACATTTTGGTGTTGGTTTCATGCAAATCGGATAAGAATTGACCGTGTTATGACTAAAACCGCACATTTTGCAATGGCGTGACCCCCCTGACCTTTGACTCCCAACCACTAAGGGTTATTATGTCATTGTGTCATGTCACATATCACAAGATGGGGCATTGAATTCTGAACATTTTGGTATTAGTTGCATGCAAATTGGATACAAATTGACCGCGCTATGGTAAAAAGACGATTTTGACCTTTTCATGACCTTGACCTTGACCTTTGACCCGATCGCTCCCAAAATCTAATCAAATGGTCTTCGGATAATAACCAATCATTCCACCAAATTTGCTGCGATTCAGTTCAATACTTTTGGAGTTATGCGAATAACAAACAAACAAACAAACACATATTCACAAATAAATAAATAAATAAATACACAGTGATCAAAACATAACCTTCGCAACAAAGTTTTCGAAGGTAACAAACAGAAAGGGGTGAAAACAGTAACCTCTGATCTTCAATAGCGGAGGTTAATGAAACATCACTCTTGAGTTCAGAGATCTTCTGCTTATCCTTCGATTGGGCTGCCTTATTTGGTTGACTGAATAGTGGAAATGTGTTTCTTGATATTGGTGCACTGACTGGTGTTTAATTTTTTAAGCGCCTGTTCTCAATGAAAGTACTGGACTGTTTTTCTGCTGTTGCATGAATCTGTTTAGAGCAGTATAATACAACAAATATAGATGAAATGCCATATTTTGGTGGCCATATTTATAATCAAGATGGTGACCACTCAGGGGCATGGATTTTTGGGGTGCATTTTATTAAAAAGATTCACAGGGGTAGTAGTATCCCTGTGCAAAGTTTCATGCTTTCTGCAAAAACTGAACGATTCTGGTGAAAATCCTGCCTTAGCCGCTGAACTACCATCAGTATGTGGTGAGGAAGAATCGTTCCTCACCACACCTTCACTTTCTTGCGGTGGAATCCACATTGGGACAAACACGCTTCATATGCCAGTATGCCCCACACCCAAAACACGTCATGACCTCTGAGGAGGCATACATTTTATATTCAAACCCATTGATTTTTGCACTTAGCACGCCATTTAGTGTTTTTTTCATTTTCAGGTAGTATCATATAAACCACTCTTTTAAAAGACATGACGTGTTTAAACTTGTCGCTAACATTTCGCATCGGCACCATTGAGATCCTCGACAACCTTACCGAACTTGTTTAACTGGTTACACAAGTCCTGGTTCTTTACGAATGGTGGAATATTACTGATATTAACTTTTACTGTTGGTTTCTGCAAAGCGAACACAGAGAGGTAAATGTTTGGTTCGATAAAGAGGCCATGCTCAACTATTGTTGCTACAATGTGTTCCTCCGACACAAACACAACAAACTTCTTATTCATGCGAGAAGCAGCACGAATGTTGTGTGATCCAACAATGTTACCAATGGCGGAAAGTACATCGTTAAGTTCCACCTCACTAGGAGGGATGCAAAACACGTGTTTACGAGTTAGTGACTCAAACATCTCAATGCGGAAACGGTTACCCACCATTCTAAACTTAACAAAAGAAGTTAGGCCTTAGTTATTTTATAACTTGGTTTACACAGTTCTTCAGCTGAAATGTAGGGTCGGTAGGTCGAAATATAAATATAAATATAATTTCAATTTTTCGAAATTATATATGCTTATGATTTTTTTTCGGATGTTCCATGGAAAATAAATATAAATCCCGGACCAGGAGGATCTAAGAAAACATTGAAGATGGAAGACCATTCAAATGCAGGATGCCCATGCTCACTGTATCATCTGATGTCAAAAACAATAAAGAAAGATTAAAACTTGTTTTTACAATATAGTCTGGCATGTTTTTCTTATAGAAACCTGTTGGATCATCAAATAAAATGGAAACAATGCTGAGAAAATTATTGTCCAAGTGGTAGATGTGTGCGTGCACACCAGTGCATAGTGCTGGATATGATTAAAAAAAGGTGTCTACGAGGAATCAACACGCTCAAAACGGTCAATCAGAGCCATAACCAGCTCTTACTTTTCAGCGGGTATCTGATCGTACCGTCTCCCCATCCCCATGAGCACATCAAAGGCTGATTTCTGGTCCGTTGAAGGCTGAATATCAGCATCTCGCAGGGAAACTTTGACGTACTTGGCACCGAAATCTTTCAATATGAACAGCGGTGTACAACTTTCGACGGAAACAAAATCGGCACGATCGAGAGTAGCGTGCGAATCATTCCTGCTGCTGCACTGAATTGATGCAATCGTTTGGCCAGAATATTTGTCAAGATGTTGCGTGATTAAATCACCAATACAGTCACTCCAATTTATACGGGAGACATACTTCTTAACAATCACTTTCGCCCCAGAAACCACAGTCAATCTGAACCACGCTGGCCACTGCTCAGATGCCATGACTGAAGACTGGTTAAAGGTGACTCGGCATTTTGGTGCGTGCGCGCGAAATTATATTTTGAAAATAAATGCCGACGGTTACATTTCGGGTTTTGAAACTTTTGAACCTTAGGTGGAAAATTTATAAATATAAAAGGCTAAAAATGTGTTTTATATTTCTATTTCATTTCGGCAACTTTTTTTGATTTTGAATTGAATGATTTTTTTTATTTTGAATTTGAATGATTTTTGCGATTTTGAAACTTTTGATTTTGATTTTGAATGATTTTTGCGATTTTGAAACTTTTGAACCTTAGGTGGAAAATTTATAAATATAAAAGGCTAAAAATGTGTTTTATATTTCTATTTCATTTCGGCAACTATAGCGTTGGCGGATCTGTAAACCAAGTTAGAAAAGAACTAAGGCCTTCGTAATGGTTACCGAGAGAATAAGGCGTTTCACAAACACTAATATATTGTTGCGAATTCGTGCCCGCCGGCGTGCGAGCGGCCACGTAACTCGAATCGCGGCACGTCGCCCACCGGATGGACAATTCCGTCGTGACCCTCTCGGACTAACGCCGGGAACTAGTCACGGGTGGGCCTTTCAGCCTCACCACGATCGTGCCAATCGGCCCCCCACGTGGGATAGGGTTGTTCGCCAAATTCGACCTACCTAAGTACCCACACTCAGGGTAGACCGGGCGATCGCACCTCGCCGCAGGTCGACCCCGGACACGGGCCACTTTAAGCGACCCGTTCCGTACTATCGGGATAACTGAGCGGTGTTATCGTCCACCTCGACGGTTCCGATTAATTATCGGGCGTATTTAGCCCACTACCAACCCTTTACGTGAAGTAAGATGGAGATTCCATCAAAGAAAAGACGAAGCGAAACGGGAAAAACAGTTCAACAATAGGCACATTTATTCCACGGCAAACGGAGAGCACACATATACAATTACAACAATTATGCACCAAAAGCAAATGTAAAAGAAACACAACAATTATGCACCAAAAGCAATTGCAACAAAAGAAACACAATGCAGATCTACTACCGACTACGCGAGCACACGGCAACATTTACACAGTTTTACTTTACAGACGGCGCCGACAACACATATACTCAAAATCAAAAGAAAAGGGCCACCCTCGAATACAAGGGGGCAGACGTGGTCTGTGGGCGCGAGACCGCGTGGAGCCTACCCATCTTGTGATGAGCCGCAAAATGTCATGGCAGTGCCCCGACTCCGCGCTCCTCCGCGGGTTTCGTTGGTACTGCTTGGAATGGGGTGGGAACGGGGCCCCCTTTTCGCACTATCTCAGCGCGGGGGGAAACAGGGGGGGTTGTTGATGCTCTGGGGAAAGAGGATAGCTGGCTTGCTTGAGTCCCGCGACGAGCAACTCCACTGCGCCCTCGACCGCGTTCCCGGCTTCCCCTCTCTGCAGCTCCCCGACAGACCGACTCTCCTCCAGACCCGTCTTGACTGCTGCTGCCACACTTCGCCGCCGCCACACCTCTCCAACTCGCCCGAGCCCGAAACAGAAACTGACTGAATTCGCCCCGCACTCGGCGCTTTATAGTGGTGTAGGAGATCCAATATGCAAATTCCCGGATCAGGATGAGCTCGGGGGCGGAGCCACGCTTGCCCATTGGACGGAGGAAAAGTGGGCGTGAACCTCCCCTGATCCTCGAATTTGCATATATCGATTCTACTCCGACGCGCCTGGAGGCGGGGCCAAATCGCCCCGCGCTTAATAATTGGACAGAACAGAAGTGGGCGTGTATCATTCCTGGTCCGACCTTTCCTCAGAAAGGCCGCTTTTTGCACCCGCGGCTCAATGCGAGTCCCGCACGAGGCCAGGACAGCCTGATGCTCGGTGCCCACAAGCGGTGCGGGAATGGCGGCAGAAGGAGGAGAGGTGAAGGTGGTGGAGGGTTTATTGTGGCGGTCCCTGGCCACGGTGACGCTTGGAATGGTGGTGATGCGATGTTTGCGAGAGCGAGTTGTGAAGGTAAAGGTCGTGGCTGTTGGCGTTGTTGTTGTTGTGAAGCGGCGTTGTGGTTGGTGGTTGTTGTGTGATGGAGGTTGAGACGTGGTTGGTTCAAAATAAAGATAGAACAGAAAAACGGCTATCTTAAAGGGTCGCAGCCTGAATGAATCACATTTATTCCCTCTAAACAACGGGTTTGGGCTAACTACACATGTACTTACAGAGATATCTCACCTACGGGACCTGAATCGTGGTTTGCGAATTTCCTCAACCACAACAATATCAATCGATTAAAGTCGAGAATCAATAAAGAACACGGTCACAGTGAGCGAGAAAAAAATCCTCCCCCGGCAGCCATGCCAGGCCTTCGGCTTACGGTTTTCTCGACACGAGACCGTGGGCTCTCTCTCTCTCTCTCTCCTTCTTCTCCAGACAGAAAGGAAGGAAAGAACACGGGAAAAGTTCACAAGTAGGAAAACGAACACATGGGAAACGTAAGAACACCAAAGAGCACGGCAGAAGACAGGAACTCACGACATGAAGCAAGGCGCAGCCATGACAGTACACACAACGTACCAACAGCCAACAGGGAGAGAGAGAGAGAGAGAGAGAGAGAGAGAGAGAGAGAGAGAGAGAGAGAGAGAGAGAGAGAGAGAGAGAGAGAGAGAGAGAGAGAGAGAGAGAGAGAGAGAGAGAGACAGAGACAGAGACAGAGACAGAGACAGAGACAGAGACAGAGACAGAGACAGAGACAGAGACAGAGACAGAGACAGAGACAGAGAGAGACAGAGAGAGACAGAGACAGAGACAGAGACAGACAGAGAGAGACAGAGACAGAGACAGAGACAGACAGAGAGAGACAGAGACAGACAGAGACAGACAGAGAGAGACAGAGACAGACAGACAGACACAGAGAGACAGACAGACAGACACAGAGAGACAGAGAGACAGAGAGACAGAGAGACAGAGAGACAGAGAGACAGAGAGACAGCGAGACAGAGAGACAGAGAGACTTTTGTATGCTTTTATTATAAAAGTATCAAAACACACCAGAAAAAGCACACTCCATAAAAACCAATCCAAACGATTTTACAGCAAAAATAAATTCAACAAAAGCAATACAAACAAGGGTGTCTGTTCATGTCAAAACTCCCACAAAATAATACATATATGCAAAAATAAGTGTAAGTACTTTACACTTTTACAAACAGATTCCATCATGAAAAGAAACTCAAAACCTCATCAGTGTACCACTGATCACCCACAATATCCAGGCTCAAAAGATAAGCCTGCTCCATTTTTACTCGTGCGGAAACCATACATTTAAAGCAAAAAAGCACATTTGCATTTTTCCCCTTCAATTTTGCTTTCCTGGTTTTATAAATTGCCAGTTGAGCAATGCCCAACAGAAAAGACAAAACGAGAGGACTGGTTTACATTTATAATTCCCCCCAATTCCATAAATAAAGACTGGAAAGGAAAAAACAAATTAAATTTATAGAAAAGCTGTTGAAGGAAGAGAAAGAGGGGTACCAATCTCTTACATTCAATGAAAACGTGGGCAACATTTTCAATCAAATCACAAAAAGGACAAGAAATTAGAACAGAAGAATTAAACTTATGGAGTAATGTCTGTGTGACCAGGGCTTGATGTGCTCGTCTCCAATTCAGGTCTCCAGTTCGCCCAAGAGTTGGAGAACTATACATTTTGTTCCACACTGGAGTTAAAAAAGCTCCAGCAGGTAAGCTCTCATTCCACCGATTTTTCAACAGTTTTGTAAAACCAGGTATACATTCTTCCAGACAAATGTTGTAGATAGCCGTTTTCCCCATGACGTGAAACACACCAATTTCCTCTAAGTTTGAGGAGAACACACCTTCTTGTTTTTTTGAGGCAATTTGAAGTTCAAGGAAATAGAGACGTGAGTCTACCACTTCATCCACCCCAGTCCACCCGATGTTTAGTCGATGAAAGGTTTGAATTACTGCTTTCAAAACATTTTCCACAATTCGAGCAGAACGAACACCAGTTTTTAATGAAAGTGAGCTTACAGGTAGCTAGGCATTCAAGGATGGCTCCAACAGGTCTCACATTCTGTTTATTCCAACACTGGTGAAACAATGCATAAGCAACCTGGAGGTTGAAATTCTAGAGAATAAAGGATTCCGAACTAATGGCTCATGTACAAACTTTTGGGCATCGTATGATACCTCCAAACATTGCACTCCGAGGACTTGCCAAACATTCAAAAGGCTCTGATGAAAACTGGGGAGCTGAGACATGTCAACGTGTTGCAGGTCGATGAGGAAAAGTTCACGGTCATATTTCAGACATTCCACTTTCTTCAAACAGCCGTTTGTGAGAGGTCGCCAAGGAACACACTCACTGTACAGTAGGAGCTTGATTGTGGAAATTCGGAATGCCATTATCCGACTTGGGATATGCATCAGATTTTGACCACCTGCATTTCGGGGTCTGCAGACCACGTCTGGGCCCAGCCAATGGTGGCCACTCCAGAAAAGAAATCAGTCAGAACCCTCTGAATGCCTGTGACCAAGTATCTCGGAGGTTCAAGTGGGATAACTCTATGCCAAATAAATGGAACCACCAGGTTGTTTACGATTGACACCCGTGTCTTAAGCGAGAGAAGTTGGTACAATTTTTTCCATCTTGCCAGTTTCAATTTAATTTTTTTCCAGGAAGTTCTCCCAATTTTTTTGTTCATATGCTTCAATTCCTAGAAATAGCCTAAATATTTAAACCCCTCACTACTCCACTGTATTCCTCCTGGTAAAACAGGCAGGGACGAGGAAGGCGATCTGGGGCCCACCCAGAAAGCTACACTTTTTTCCAATTTACCCTTGCAGTCGAAGCAAGCTCAAACTGGGTAAGGCAACGAGAGACCTCAGAAACATCTTTTTGATTTGCAATTGCAACACAAATATCATCAGCATAAGCTGAAACAACGACTTTGGAGTTTTGTGAAAGAGAGACTCCTAACACTGAGTTCCGAAGTAAAACTAATAAAGGTTCAACGGATAGATTGTAGAGCATGCCTGATAGCGCACAGCCCTGACGGATGCCTCGCTGAAAGGGGAAGGGGTAACAAAGACCATTATTAACCTTCAGCAGACAAGATGCATTTTTGTACAATAACTTAACAAAAGCAATAAATTTTTCCCCAAACCCTGTTCTCCTTAATACATCAAACAAAAAAGAATGGTTAACACTGTCAAAAGCTTTTTCTTGATCTAAAAGTAATAAACCAAAACCAGGAGATGTAGTTCGACCAAGACTGATCAAGTCTCTCACCAAAAAAATATTATCGTATATGGAACATTCTGGAACACAGTACGATTGATTATTGCCAATCAAGAAATAGATGGCTTCCTTTAGATGGGTTGCAAGTGTTTTTGACAATATTTTATAGTCCGTGTTGAGGAGTGACACAGGCCGCCAATTTGCGGTCTCATGCAAGTTTCCTTTCTTCGAAAGGAGACACAAAACTGCCCTCTGGCAGCTCAATGGCAATTCACCTTGTTCAACACTCTCCTGAAAGACCTCAAGAAGAGTAGGGCCTAGAATGTCCCAGAAAGCCTTGTAAAATTCAGCCGAAGGCCGTCTAGTCCAGGGGCTTTCCCATCCTTGCTATCCTTGAGTGCAGCAGTAAGTTCTCCAAGAGAAATGCCAGGCTCAAGCAATTGTTGTTGGTCTTCAGACAGAGAAGGGAGCTGTTCAAGCATCGCATTCCTGTTCTCTTTATTCACAGATCTTTTTGCGAAGAGTTTTGAAAAAGTCTTGTAGTTCATGCTTGATATCACTCTGGGAGGTCAACAAATCACCACAAGAAGAGCGCAAAGCATGGATTTGTTGAGAGGTCTTGACCATTTTTTCCAAATTGAAGAACCCTTTGTTTGGTGTGTCAAGTTTGATTTTATCGTTCCGCAGTCGGACGAATGCACCGGCCGCCCACTCTTTCACCATTTCAGCCAGAAGGGTCCTTTTCTCCGACAACTGCTGGACATTCATGCTGGACAATCCAGCTTTCTGCTCACAGATATGTATATCATGTTTTAAAGCAGATATCACACCAAAAGCGTTGTATGTGCTGTAAGAGCAGTATTGTTGGCAAAAACATTTGATTTGGGACTTTGTGCAGTCACACCATTGTCTTGAGTTCAAATATGAACCCTTTTGTGACTCGCATTTTTCCCATACCATTTTAAAAGCTTCTATAAAATGTGCACTTTGTAAAAGTTTCAAATTAATAGTCCAATATGCACTTCCACAGACATGATGAGGAAAGCCACACACCATAACAATCATGTGATGATCGGAAAAACCAGACAGCCTTATATAAGAGTTCTTAACAATGTTTACCATTTCATGATTAACATAAAATCGTCTCGGCGAGCCATCGTCAAAACATTTCTTGATGCACAAACCCATGTATACTGACGGACATTATGGTTTTGTACCCGCCACACATCCACCAGTTTAAACTTTTTGACTAGGTGTGCCAAAGGCCTTGCACTGCGTGGATGAGGCTCACAAGTGTTCCGATCAAGTTGTGGGTTGAGGGTGCAGTTGTAGTCACCCCCCAGACACAACAACATGGTTAAGTCAATGGTGCTTCCAAACTCTGCCAACTTGTACAGAAAGGCACCTCTTTCAGAGTTAGCACTCGGACAGTCAACATTTGTCATGCAAATCTTTAGGTTACTACTGACAAATTGCACAGACAGTAAATAACCTTTGCAAATTTCCTTACAAGTTATCTCCGAAGGCTGGAGTCGAGGATGCAACACGATTGCCACACCAGCCTTGGCCTCAACAAGCGCACTCGAGAAAAAAAAAAAAGACAACCTTTAAAGATTTTTACACCACTCATCCTCAGAAGCCTGATTTGCATGCATCTCCTGTAGCATTGGCACATCAATTTTTTTCATTTTGGAAAAGCTGATATACCTGGAGGCGACGCACACAACTGCGGCCTCCATTGATGTTCAGGGATGCTACTTTTATCTCCATTCTGTTAGTTATTCTTGAAGCTCTTTATCAGCCCGAGTAACACATTTCCTTAACCTTTGGAATTGAGGATCTGACATGTTAACCTGATAAGGATCACAAAACATACTCCTTGCAGTTTTAATGAAATCGTGTAAATTCGGGAAGTAATCTTTGATTTTTACGTATCTTTTCCTGAATGTATCATCCAGGAATTTAATCACATTTTCTTGAGACACTAAGGTTGTGTCATTTCCCCCTTCATCCTCTTGAGAGCCTAAAGCACTAAAATGTGGGGTAGAAGAGGTTTCATCTGAATCAAGTGCTTCATCTATCGCCTCTCCTATTACTTGTGGAACACTTACTTTTGACTCAACAGAAAGTTCTGCTCTGTTTGCGGACCCCTCTGAATTTGCCTTGTCCATGTCCTTCCCCTCTACAACCATTATATCATCATCTGTAAGAGAGGGGTTGACATTTAACTCACAGGGATTTTCCCCTTTATCTATTTCTCCATCACTGTCAGACATAGCTATTAACTCGTCTGAACAAGTTTGGCTAACAGGACAAACACTTAAAACATCCTGAGATACTTCACTGTTCTCTGTGTCCCACTCAGAGTCGGCCAGTGGAACAAGCGAACTTTCCACATCCGCACACGACTCCGGCACCACCAAGGGGTTTCCAATGTCAGATGTTGCTTGGAGGTCCACCGAGCCTGACACGATCTGGACCTTATTCTGCTCCTTAGCATCAAAATTTAACCGTTTTTGGCCTTTTTTCCTGGTATCCGTAACAAATACCTCCACATCGTCCATACTGTCCTGTACAGTGGATGGTAAAGGAGAGGAAGCAACCACTTTCACCGCCTCGTTTGGTGGAGATGGATTAATTATGTCACGGTTACACACCCTCTCACCAACGCCGGTTGGGGTGGACGAGTCCAATTAGTCGAACATCTCAGACGGTGGGGGGGGGGGGCAGGGCTCAGCTCCCGATTCACCTTCTCCCAATTAGTTTGTGGTGAGGAAGAATCGTTCCTCACTGGACCTTCACTTTCTTGCGGTGTAACCGCATTGGGACAAACACTCTTCACGTGCCCGTAAGCTCCACACCCAAAACACGTCATAACCTCTTAGGAGGAAAACATTTTATATTCAAACCCGTCGATTTTTACACCGAGTACAACATTCAGTGTTTTACCATTTTCAGGTAGTACCATAATATGGAATAGGCAAAGCCTAGAAGCGAACGTAGAATTCTTCTTACATTCGCTTCTGACTTTACCTATAACTTGTTCACAACTGTATACTTGCCAACTATACCGTGGTACGTGTAAGCGCCACACAGCTGATGATTTTGACGCAATTTCCGGTTACTTCGGCCTGGATTCGGGATCAGCGATCAAATAATGTAAATCACGATTAAAAATTATTTTTTGATGATGCGGGAGATATCTTTATTAAAATTAACTTTGGGAAAAAAGTAATTGAATAAATAAATAAACAATGACTTCTGGTCAAGAATAAAATAAAATATAAGTTCCGGAAAGAGTTTCAAAATCACTCCCGGTAACGTTAAATACAAAATAAACACTTCCTGTCATGAAAAAAAAAATCACTTTCGGAAGTATAAAATTAACTTTGGGAAAAAAAATAATTGAATAAATAAATAAAGACTTCCGGTCATGGTCTCCCGGCATGCATTATTCCCCATGACAAAAACCGGAAACAAAAAAAAAAACAGAAACAAAAAAAATAAAAACGGAAGGAAAAGGGTCATCGCCAACGACACGGATTCACAATTGCCGGGGTATTGTGTTGTTTTTGTTGTTTCCTATCCTCTCATGTGCACGCGTTAAGTAATATTCACAAGATAGAAATAAAACCCGATCGTGTTTATACACCGCACAGCGTTTAAAAACAACCGGAAGCAAAAGGTCATATCCAACGACACGGATTCCAAATAGCCAGGGGTAATGTGGTGTTGTTGTTGTTTCCTATTCTCTCACATGCACGCGTTAAGTATGAAGCTCACTGCATTCGCTATAAACCACTCTTTTAAAGGACATGACGTGTTTAAATTTATTGCTAACATGACGCATCAGCACCATTGAGATCCTTGACACAGCCTTACCGAACTTGTTTAACTGGTTACACAAGTCCTGGTTCCTTATAAATGGTGGAATATTATTAATGTTAAAGTTAACTGTTGGGGCCTGCAAAGCGAACACACAGAGGTAAGTGTTCGGTTCGATGAACAGGCCATGCTCAACCACCGTGGCGACCATGTGTTCCTCCGACACGAACACGACAAACTTCTTATTCATGCGAGAAGCAGCACGAATATTATGTAAACCAATGATGTTACCAATGGCGGAAAGTACATCGTTAAGTTCCACCTCACTGGGAGGGAAGCAAAAAACAGCATGTTTACGAGTTAGTGACTCGAACATCTCGACACGGAAACGTTCACCCGCCATTCTAACTCAAGAAAACAAGTTAGTAAACTTTATCGAGAGAAATAAGGCGTTTTCACAAACACCAAGAAATCAACGATTAAAGTTGAGAATTAACAAAGAACACGGTCGCGGTGAATGAGAAAAACCTCCCCCGGCGGCCATGACAGGCCTTCGGCCTACGATTTTCTCGATACGAGACCGTGGGCTCTCTCTCTCTCTTTCTCTCTTTCTTTCTTCTCCAGACAGGAAGGAAAAAAAACAAGGGAAAAGTCCACAAGTAGAAAACGAACACATGGGAAACGAAAAATGGGGAAAGTGGAAACACCAAACAGGAGAGAGGAGGAGAGGAGGAGAGAGAGGGAGAGAGAGAGAGGGAGAGAGAGGGAGAGAGAGGGAGAGAGAGGGAGAGAGAGGGAGAGAGAGGGAGGGAGACGTTTCCCCTTTGTTACAGGAAAATTCAAGTTTCACATGGTGAAGTATGTTAATACAGGCATCAAAATAAATAACTCGGAAAGGAAGGGGTTACAAAGAGGTAATATTAAATTTATAAATTGATTCTTGGAGCACCACCAACCATGCTACATAAGGATTGCTTCACACACCACCGGTTTTTAAATAAAGCAGGATCTTGAGTTTCAAACTCAAAAAGAACACGCGACATAACCAATGCTTTAAAAATAGTTAAGACGTCATCGGCGAAAGCATCAGTGTTCTGCAATTTTCGCTTCCTCGATAAATAAATGGCAAGTTTTTCTTCAGAACACAAAAAGTTTGCAAAAAGACATTCATTTTTACATTGATACAAGACATTAAAACCAAATAAAAACACAATGAGTAAAAGGCAAACCGAGCCCCCAGATCACATGTGAAATGATTCCAAAAAGCGAGGCCAACCTTGAACATTCAATGAAAATGTGAAAAATGGTCTCCGGGGTGTTGCAAAAAGGGCACAATTCCGAGCTTTCAGGACATACATGGTGAGACAGGATGTTGCAAGGCAGGAAGTTGTGCGCTAGCCGCCATTGTAGATCGCCTGAGCGCTTGACAATAGGTTCTTTGTACATCACCTGCCATTTTGTGCCACCGTCTGGTGGCACAAATATATTGTTGTGGTTACCAAATTCGCAAACCACCATTCAGGTCCCTTAGGTGAGGTATCTCGGTAAGTATATGTGTAGTTAGGCCCAAACCCATTGTCTAGTGGGAATACATGTCATTTATGCGTGCTGCGACTCTTCAGGATAGCCGTTTTTCTTTTACTATCTTTATTTTGGACCAACCGCCATTGTTACCACCACCAGTCACAACATCAACCACCAACCACAACGCCGCTTCACCACAACCGCCAAGACCTTCACGTCACACCTCGCAACCGTCGCATCGCCA
This sequence comes from Eptatretus burgeri, assembly GCF_056783735.1. Classification (NCBI taxonomy): domain Eukaryota; kingdom Metazoa; phylum Chordata; class Myxini; order Myxiniformes; family Myxinidae; genus Eptatretus; species Eptatretus burgeri. The sequence continues at coordinate 136,326,607 of NC_140962.1, read as the reverse complement.
CCGTTCTTGCGCCGCTTGTGGGTACCGGTGTTGGACTCGTGCAGGGCGCGCGCCGAACAGCGTGTACAAAATCACGGATTTTGTGCTTCAAAAACGGATCAAAAACGACACACGCCCACTTTTTGCCGTCCAATCGGTGAGCGAGGGGCGAATTGGCCCCGCCCCCAGAGCGTTGGAGGGCGATCGATATATGCAAATTTATGGATCAAAAAGCATTCACGCCCACTTTTTCTCGGGCCAATGGGGAGCGAGGTGAAAGGTCGAAGGGAGGGGGTCAAAGATGAGAGGGCGAAGCCACAGGGCTGATATAAGCGACCGTGTTCGTCAGTCCAGTGAGTAGTAGAGTCGAGAGAGAACAGAGAGTTAAGACTTCGCGGGCGGTGGAGTTGGCAAGAAGGAGCTGGTCGTCGTGTGCGTTGGAGTCGGAGCGGAGGGGACGGAGCTGTGGAGAGGCGGCGAGGGCAGACGAGGGGGTGCTCGCATCGTGCAGGGAGCTGCACCCCAGGGAGGCCGACAGCGCGACCTGGCCGAGGTGGAGACGCTCGTCGCGGGACAATAAAAATCCTCTATACCCCGAGCATCAGCAACCCCCTCCTGTTTCCCCCCGCGCTGAGATAGTGCGACCAAGGGGCCCCTTTCCCACCCCCTACCAGACACTGCCCGCGAGGCCCGCGGAGTTGAGGCACCATCGCCGCTCCGCGTCTCATCACCAGACGGGTAGGCCCGACCCGGTCTCGGCCTCAGGCCCGCCTCATCCTTGAGGGTATTCTTTTCCTTGGTTTTGGGTATGTGTTGTCGGCGCCGTCTGTGAAGTAAAATTGTATAAGTGTTGCCGTGTGCTCACGTAATCGGTATTAGATCTGCATTGTCGCATTTGCTTTTTGTGTAAATTGAATTGTGTTTTTCTTTTCTGTGTGCTTTTGGTGGAATTGAATATGTGTGCTTTCCGTTCATCGCGAATAAATGTGCTTTGTGTTGAACTGTTTCCCGCTTCGCTTCGTCATTTCCTTCATTGAATCCTCATCTTGCTTCACGTAAAGGGTTGGTAGTGGGCTGAATACGCCCGATAATTAATCGAACCGTCGAGGTCGACGATAACACCGCTCGGTTATCCCGATAGTACGGAACGGGTCGCTTAAGTGGCCCGTGTCCGAAGTCGACCTGCGGCGAGGTGCGATCGCCCGGTCTACCCTCCGCGTGGGTACCTAGGTAGGTCGAATTTGGCGAGCAACCCTATCCCACGCGGGGGCTGATTGGCTCGATCGCGGTGAGACCGAAAGGTCCACCCGTGACTGGTTCCCGGCGTTAGTCCGAGAGGGTCACGACTGGATTGTCCGTCCGGTGGGCGACGTGCCGCGATTCGAGTTACGTGGCCGTCAGCACGCCGGCGGGCGCGAATCCGTAACACTGGTGTCAGGAGTGGGATACAAATCCATCGTCCTCCTCGCGGCACTGGTATCGGAGAACAGGAAAACGGGCTCTCCTGTCTCCAGCTAAATTCACGGGAATCGGTCCAGGGGTGAGAGAAGCGACCCCCGATTCCCTCCAAATTACGAGCGAGCGAAATTAACCCTTTAAGAGAAGCAAGATGGCGTCTCAAGGCGAGCGGGAGCCGGGGGTATTAGAAATGGATGTAGAATGTGTAGGATCCATGGTCCAGGATGGAATCCCCGAGCAGGAAATGTTGATTGTGCAGGAACACGGACTCGCCCAACTGAACCCAGAGCCCGAAATGGGTGCGGCAGCGGCCGCAGTGTATGACACCTCCCCCCCCTCTCCACCAAAACCCTTCCCCAACCCTTGCCGAAACGGCTCAGCTGAGTGCATCCGACATGGCCCAGCTATGCGCCATGCTGGCGGCAATGACAGCAAGGATGGATGCAAATACAAACGAAATGAAAGGCATGAACGAAAAGATGAATGCGGAAATGATCGAAAAGATGGATACAAACACAAATGAAATGAAAAACGAAATGAAAGGCATGAACGAAAACATGGATACAAACACAAATGAAATGAAAAACGAAATGAAAGGCATGAACGAAAAGATGGATACAAACACAAATGAAATGAAAAACGAAATGAACAAGCAAATAAACGGAATGGAAGCAAACATGAAGGAAGAAACGAAAAAGCTCCGGGGGGAGACGCAGAACATGGGCCGATGCCTGCAGGCGGGCATGAAGGCCGTCAGCAGGGAACTCAAAATGGCGACTCCACGTGTAGGAGCGAACGAGCTGGAAGGGGGTGCAGCGGCTGACAGGCCCGCGGTGGAGGCGGGTAAAAAAATAATTCGGGGGGCGTGTTGGGCGAGGGTCGTGACAGAGGAATCGACGGTGACCAAGAGGGAAAAATTAAATGGGGAGACCAAAACGTGTGAGACGAGACACGAGGTGACGACGACAGAAACTTATAAATGTATAGAGACACGGGAGACAGAAAAAATAGAGGAGAGACAACACGATGAAGACGGGGTAAGTGACGCACACACACACACACAGGTAGTGGAGGACAATGGGGTTGAGCTCGCGGAGCGTGTGGAGACCCAGTGCGAGCAGCTGGATGGCCTCCTCCAGGAACGAGGGGAGGGAGTATGCCCCCTTGAGGCGAGTCACGACCAGGTGGGTTCGGTCGTGTTTTGCGAGGTTGAGGGGACGAGTGCTGTGGACAGGTGCATGGAGAGCTTGGGGGGTATAGAGGCCCCGGAGACCCTTGTGGGGACACAAATCCCCAGTGTGGTTGGCCCTGTGTGTGTGGTGCAAGGTGTGAGTGCGTCCCCGTGTGTGGAAGCGACCCCGTGTGTGAGTGGTGTGGTGGCGATTGTGCCGGAATACGTGCTTCCCAGCACGCCGTGTGTGGATGAGGCACCGTGTGTGGAAGAGGCCGTGTGTGTGAGTGAAACGGCCAGTGTGGATGAGGCACCGCGGTTGAGTGCCCCCGCGTGTGTGAGTGAGGCACGGAGTGTGGATGAGGAACCGCGGTTGAGTGCCCCCGCGTGTGTGGATGAGGCACGGAGTGCGAGTGAGGCACCGCGGGTGAGTGCCCCCGCACGCGTGAGTGAACGGCCGTGTGCAAGGTCGCTGGGTGCAAGGGAGACCGTGTGTGTGAGAGAGCGGTATAAGAGGGAGATGTCGGTTGGCATGCGGGAGCACGCAGCCGCGTCTCCCGGTGTGAGTTTAATGGTGTGGACTGTGTGCGTCGTAACACGCAGGTATGCGTGTGTGGAATGGAGACGGAGACGGCGACAGAGGAGAGAAAGCCGAGTAGCGGCTGTAGTTGTTTCGGGGACCGTGCCGGGTTCACCCAGCAGTGAGCACGCGGTCCGTGCGGTGCAACGCACGAGGCCACCACGTGCTCGCTTGCGAGAGTGAAGTCCCGGTCCGGAAACGCACGCGGTGGATTTGCCGATCCCGCGGACGGACAAAGTTTAGGCAGGTAAATGGATTTGGACCGGACGGGTTCTCCACGCGATCGTGTGTGTTAAGCTCCAACGGGCAAAGCACATGTGTTCGCGTAGGGAACCCCTCGAGACGTGGGGCTTGTGTTTTTTTTTTTATGCGCACGGTGACGTCATGGCTGCACGTGGGGTTGGAATCCGGCAGGAGGGGTATCTCTGCCGGATGGTACCGTCCAAGGAGGGACGAGGAACACGTGCAGCTGCATGACGTCACGGGCAGGTGCAAAGTGCGCGAGCTCTGAGTTGCCGCGCAGGTGCTGCGCATGGAAAAAAAAAAAAAAACAAGCCTCACTTTCGGGTGCAAAGGATTCCTGGGCAAGGGGTGGAAGACCCCCTTACCCCTGGGCACAGGATGGAAACTAGTTAGGGGGAAGGGTTAGCTTAGCTAGACCGACTCCATGGGGCAGGGGTAAGTCCTCATGGAGTCCGTGGAATGGATTAGGTAGAGGGATTTAGATGAGCTTTAGGTGGGGAAATAAAAGTTATTTTAGAGATTTTGGAGACAGAGACAGACTTTGGATGTGTAGAGGGGACGTAGCTTAGCTACGTAGTGTTAAAAGGAACGTGCTATAATGTAAGGGACGACGAGGGAGCACGAGTTAGTTAGGGGATGTAGTTAGAAGGATGGCAGAGTTCAGTGGTGAGTGTGTTGAAGAGTTGGTGAGTTGTGAGGTGAGTACTTGTTGAGTGAGTGAGGCCAGCGGGTCTGTGTGTGAATGGAGCGAGTCTGGAATGCATGGTGCGATGAGTGATTGGGGGGAGGAGTGACTCCCGCCCAAGGGACCCCGGGGTCAGTATAAAGTGAGTTAGGGGGTTAGTTAAATTGAAAAATGGAAGTCGTTTTGCTGTTGGTGGGAAAGTAGGCTCGAGACCCATTTGGAGGGGTGCAGGAGCCCTGTTGACGGGCTTGGGAGCGTGGCTGCGAAAGGTGAGTATCGCTGAGTGGGTACCCCGGGCACCAGGCGAGTCGGCCGCGGTAGGCCATGGGCCCATGGGGGGCCGGGATAGAGTAGTGGGCACGGGTGCGCCTGCTTGATGCGGGGGCCCGGGGCGCCATTAGCCGCGTGGGCGGTGTTGTGGGCACGGGTGACCCTCGGAAAGGGGCCCGGGAGGCCTGCCTGCCACGTGTGCGTTTCAGGGGAGGTGCCATAGGGGGCACTCCCCGGTGTTAGGGAGCTGGTAGGCTCGGAGGCAGTGTAGTGCCCGGGGGTGCCATAGCGGGAGATTCGGCAGAGGGTCGTGCCTGCCAAAGGGAGCCACGTGTCCCAGCCAGGAGACCGTGTGAGGGCACGGAGAGAAAATTGGGGGGCGAGGCCCGAAATTGTGAGGACACCAACACAGGCGACGGGAATCTGGGTTGTTAGAACCAATAGTTTAAGCGAGAGGCGCTTGTTGAAAGCCCCGGGGTAGTTTAACAGTTAAATGGTTAGGGTAGATTAGGAGATGTACCCCTCCGCACCATCCATCCCCTCGCTCTCGTTGTGGGCCGCTGGACCCACTTGGTGTTAAGATCGCCGAACTCTGGGGAGGCCATTCTGAGGCTTCGTTGGGCCTCGACAAAGGACGCTAGCTCTCCCTTACTCCCCTCCAGGAAGGGAACGTAGGGGTTGGGAGTAGGCTAGGTGACAGAATAGGTTAGCCGAACAGGGACGATAAAGGGGGTTAGGGGACGATTTATAGTGGGGAAGTAAAAATAAAAACAACAAAAAAATGAGTTGGGGCTAAATTGGGGTTTGACAAATTAAGGGAGTGGGTATGTACAGTGACAGGCAAAGGCGATAGGTTGGGAGGGAGACAGGTAGGTAGGTCCGAGCCCGCCTTCCAAGTGGCCAGCACCACCGCACTCCCTCCACCAACCTCCACTGAACGGCAAAGGCTGGCCAGCTTCATCTGCAGCTGCTGTGCTGCAAGGCCTGTGCCGGCTGGATCGTCTGCCGGCTGGCTGTTTTTCTGCAAGGCCTGTGCCGGCCACTTCATCTGCTGGCTGTTTTTCTTCAAGGCCTGTGCCGGCCAGTTCATCTTCCGGCTGTGTTTGCCTGCAGCGGCCTTATTCTGCAGGCTGTGTCTGCCTGCTACCTTTGCCATGCCATGCCCACTGCCCATGTTCACCAGCCCCGTTCAATTTTTGCTTTGCCCCCCCTGTTCATTTCCATGTGCGCCAGGATCAAGGCAACAGTTTGCAAGCTGCGAGAACTGCCCCGTTGGCAGCTACAACACGGGCCTGCAGTGGCGGCCCGTGCACCGTGTTTGCGTTCAGTGCATCCGTTCATCCACAAATCGTTGTGCTCATTGCGTGTGCCACTTGAGCTGGCACGGAGACTGTGTTTGTGCAGCCCATGCACCGTTGTGGTTCACTGCGTTCAGTTCAAAAGGGAAGGCCTTGGACTGCGTGTGAGCAGCCAGCCACGTTCCCTGTCACCTGCATTGTTTTGAGCCAGAGACTGCATGCGAGCAGCCTGGCTCCCTGCTAACTGCTTTCTTTTTGCAGAGTTCAATGATCCTGGGCCATGGTTTAGTGTAAAATTTGTAAGTTAAGGTTAAGATGTACTGTAAATATGAGTGCGCCCCCGGCATGTCTGTCTAGCGCCGGCAATTTTATTTAAGTCGTCCGTGTGAGTGAGTTTGTTTAGGTAGTTACGCAGCCCTCAGGTTATTTATTTTGGGGACACGAATACCATGAATGTCGCACTCAGGGATCCGTAGGTAAAATGTACTAGGGGAAAACTACACATGATGGCACACGAAAATTTGACGACTCGGGACGAGTCTGTAAAAAGGGGAGGGGGTAGTGTTGTGGTTACCAAATTCGCAAACCACCATTCAGGTCCCTTAGGTGAGGTATCTCGGTAAGTATATGTGTAGTTAGGCCCAAACCCGTTGTCTAGTGGGAATACATGTCATTTATGCGTGCTGCGACTCTTCAGGATAGCCGTTTTTCTTTTACTATCTTTATTTTGGACCAACCGCCATTGTTACCACCACCAGTCACAACATCAACCACCAACCACAACGCCGCTTCACCACAACCGCCACGACCTTCACGTCACACCTCGCAACCGTCGCATCGCCACCGTTCTTGCGCCGCTTGTGGGTACCGGTGTTGGACTCGTGCAGGGCGCGCGCCGAACAGCGTGTACAAAATCACGGATTTTGTGCTTCAAAAACGGATCAAAAACGACACACGCCCACTTTTTGCCGTCCAATCGGTGAGCGAGGGGCGGGTGGCCCCGCCCCAGGGCGTTGGAGGGCGATCGATATATGCAAATTTATGGATCAAAAAGCATTCACGCCCACTTTTTCTCGAGCCAATGGGGAGCGAGGTGAAAGGTCGAAGGGAGGGGGTCAAAGATGAGAGGGCGAAGCCACGGGGCTGATATAAGCGACCGTGTTCGTCAGTCCAGTGAGTAGTAGAGTCGAGAGAGAACAGAGAGTTAAGACTTCGCGGGCGGTGGAGTTGGCAAGAAGGAGCTGGTCGTCGTGTGCGTTGGAGTCGGAGCGGAGGGGACGGAGCTGTGGAGAGGCGGCGAGGGCAGACGAGGGGGTGCTCGCGTCGTGCAGGGAGCTGCACCCCAGGGAGGCCGACAGCGCGACCTGGCCGAGGTGGAGACGCTCGTCACGGGACAATAAAAATCCTCTATACCCCGAGCATCAGCAACCCCCTCCTGTTTCCCCCCCGCGCTGAGATAGTGCGACCAAGGGGGCCCTTTTCCCACCCCCTACCAGACACTGCCCGCGAGGCCCGCAGAGTTGAGGCACCATCGCCGCTCCGCGTCTCATCACCAGACGGGTAGGCCCGACCCGGTCTCGGCCTCAGGCCCGCCTCATCATTGAGGGTATTCTTTTCCTTGGTTTTGGGTATGTGTTGTCGGCGCCGTCTGTGAAGTAAAATTGTATAAATGTTGCCGTGTGCTCGCGTAATCGGTATTAGATCTGCATTGTCGCATTTGCTTTTTGTGTAAATTGAATTGCGTTTTTCTTTTCTGTGTGCTTTTGGTGGAATTGAATATGTGTGCTTTCCGTTCATCGCGAATAAATGTGCTTTGTGTTGAACTGTTTCCCGCTTCGCTTCGTCATTTCCTTCATTGAATCCTCATCTTGCTTCACGTAAAGGGTTGGTAGTGGGCTGAATACGCCCGATAATTAATCGAACCGTCGAGGTCGACGATAACACCGCTCGGTTATCCCGATAGTACGGAACGGGTCGCTTAAGTGGCCCGTGTCCGAAGTCGACCTGCGGCGAGGTGCGATCGCCCGGTCTACCCTCCGCGTGGGTACTTAGGTAGGTCGAATTTGGCGAGCAACCCTATCCCACGCGGGGGCTGATTGGCTCGATCGCGGTGAGACCGAAAGTTCCACCCGTGACTGGTTCCCGGCGTTAGTCCGAGAGGGTCACGACTGGATTGTCCGTCCGGTGGGCGACGTGCCGCGATTCGAGTTACGTGGCCGTCAGCACGCCGGCGGGCGCGAATCCGTAACAATATATATATATATATATATAAAAAGAGATATATATATATATATATATAAAAAAAAATATATATATATATATATATAAAAAAAATATATATACATATATATATATATATATATAAAAAGAGATATATATATATATATATATATATATATATAAATATAAAGAGATATATAAATATATATAAAGATATATATATATATATATATATATATATATATATATATATATATATATATATATATATATATATATATATATATATATATATATATATATATATACATACATACAGAGAGAGAGAGAGAGAGAGAGAGAGAGAGAGAGAGAGAGAGAGAGAGAGAGAGAGAGAGAGAGAGATATATATATGTATATATATATATATATATATATATATATATATATATATATATATATATATATATATATATATATATATATATATATATATATATATAGAGAGATAGAGCCTGGTGTTGGTGCAGTGGTTAGGGCAGCGGCTTGGGATCCAAAAGGTCCTGAGTTCAAGCCCCATTGGGTTCGGAGACCGTTCGGAGACCGGATTGCGGCGAGATAATGGTGGGTGGTTACACCTACTATTGGTCTGGTCGCTCTGATGGTTATCATACCCAAGGAGTTGCTGTAGCTGTGTTCAATAAGGTGACCCCAATGATAATTGAGGTAACACCGGTCAACGAGCGTATTATGAGATTAAGGATTCGTCACTCCTTAGGTGTCATTTCCCTGGTCTCTGTTTATGCCCCGACTGAGGCGAGTGATCTCACCGTGAAGGATGCATTCTACGCCACACTCGAGTCTGTGGTTGATCAGTGCCCCAGACGAGATACACTTCTAGTCTTGGGGGATTTCAATGCATCGACTGGAACTGATAGGGATGGTTATGAGGTGTGTGTTGGTCCCCATGGGTCAGGAACTATGAACCAGAATAGCACTAAGTTCCTTGACTTTGCAAGAAGTCATGGACTTAGGGTGGCTGGTTCATGGTTTCAGCGCCCACAAGCTCATCGCTGGACTTGGTATTCCAACGCTGGCGGTGTGGCAAAGGAGATTGACCATGTCCTCATTGACGGTCGTTGGAGGATGATCCAGAACTGCAGGGTCTACCGGAGTGCTCAGTTCCTCAATACTGACCACAGGCTTGTTGTAGCAACTCTAAAGCTGCACCTTAAATCCTGGAGAATGGTACCATCCCAGCCTAGGCTGGATGTTGCCAAGCTCAGGGATGAGAGAGTAGCTGAGGAGTTTGCGAACAGGCTGAGTGGACACTTGGGGGGTCTGGGTGCTTTGGGGGGTCCTGAAGAGTTGTGGAGCGCCTTCAAGACCACCGTCCTTGATGTTGCCGGTGGATGCCTTGGAGCTCACCGCAGGGCAAAGAAGAATTTTGTCTCTCAAGGGACACTGGATACCATTGACCAGAGTCGCAGGGCCAGGCTGAATGGCAGAGCTGAGCTGTTCAGGGAGCTGAGGCGTAAAACTGTACGTGCACTGAGGGTGGACAAGGAGGCCTATGTGCGAGGAATCTGTGAGGGGGTAGAGCATCACCTGCAGACAGGTGATTCTCGTCCCGCTTACAGGGGAATTCGTGCATTACGTTCATCCAAGCCCATCCCTCAGAGCACTGCAGTTCGAGCAGAGAGTGGTAAGCTCTTGACAGAGGAGTCTGAAGTGAAGGCCCGCTGGGCCGGTTACTTTGAGCGGTTGTACCAGGCTGATCCGCCAGCTGTCGAGTTGGACGTCAAGGGTGTTACAATCCCTGTTGCTGACCCTCGAATCAACTGTGGTCCACCTTCGCTTGTGGAAACATGGGCTGCGGTGAACCAGTTGAAACGGGGCAAAGCTCCAGGGATCTGTGGCATCCATGCTGAACTTCTCAAGGCTGGTGGAATTGCTGCACTCGTGTCGTTGCATGCAGTTTTGTGCTCTGCCTGGAACACAGGCATGATCCCAACTGACTGGAAGAGGGGCCTTGTTGTCCCTCTCTGGAAAGGGAAGGGTGATCGCCAAAACTGCAACAACTACCGAGGGGTGACGCTGCTCTCAGTGCCGGCAAGGTCTTTGCTCGGATAATTCTTGATAGGGTTCGCCACCATCTGCTTGAGCACCAGCGTCCAGAGCAGTCAGGCTTTACACCAAAGAGGTCAACGATTGACCGTATCCTTGCACTTCGTGTCCTCATCGAACGCAGACGAGAGTTTCGGCAGGGGCTGCTTGCAGCCTATGTTGATCTCTGTAAAGCATTCGATTCAGTGAATCGGGATGTCCTCTGGAGGATTCTTGGTCTTCGTGGGGTGCCACCAAAACTGATCGATCTGATGTCTGAACTCTACTCTGGTACTGAGAGTGCTGTGAAGTGTGGTGGTACCATCTCTGACTTATTTCCAGTTGTTACTGGAGTTCGTCAGGGATGTGTACTTGCCCCCACACTTTTCAGCACTTGTATGGACTGGATTTTAGGGAGGATGTCGGAGAGATCAAGTTGCGGTGCATCGTTTGGCAATGTCAAGATCTCGGACCTTGATTTTGCAGATGATGCAGTCATCTTTGCGGAGACTTTAGACATCCTCTTGGGGGCCCTCAAGGTGCTGAATGAGGAGTCGGAGCCGTTGGGATTACGGGTTTCTTGGGTCAAAACTAAGATCCAGGCTTTCGGTGACATCTTGGATGCTGCTGTCCTGTCTGTGTCTGTTTGTGGTGAGGATGTTGAGGTCGTGGAGAGATTCACTTACCTTGGCAGTGATATTCATGTCTCTGCTGGCTGCGAGTCAGAGGTCAATAGACGTCTGGGTCGGGCCTGGAGAGTCATGGATTCACTGGATCATGGGGTGTGGCGCTGCCGGTACCTGTGCAGGAGGACGAAAGTCCGAGTCTTCAGGTCCTTGGTACTTCCAGTCTTGCTCTATGGGTGCGAGACTTGGACTCTGACCAAGGATCTGGGACGGAGACTTAATTCCTTTGGTACCAGAGCTCTTCGGAGAATCCTTGGCTATCG